>NC_056745.1:1176259479-1176413164 GCF_019279795.1 Protopterus annectens
AAGAAATTGCTGATATTTAAACATATGAAACTGGCAATTTAAAGCCCTTACAGACAGAGTAGCAGAAGTGTATACCTTTTTTCCCCACCTGTCTAAAGCACGAGAATCCTTCTCAGAGGGAATAGGATTTTTAGAAGTAGCAACCTTAGCAGCCTTAGAGCCCTGAGAAATAGTTTCAGGATCCGCAGAAGGGTTTTTAAATAAAAATAAATGAGAGTCAGGAACCCTATAAAATCTATCAGGCTTAGAAGGAGCAGGAGGCATGGAATCAGGATTCAAATTAGCCTCTGAAAAAGCATCATCTACAATGTCCAAAACAGGAGGGATAGCTAAAGGCCTATGCTGAGGAAGAAGAAGAAATTCTCTAAGCCTCTTCTTGGAAGCAGAATACTCCTGTCCTTCCCAATGAAAATGTTCCCTCATCTCATGCAAGGTTTCCCCAAAAGAAAAATCCTCAGGCGGAGAGGCCGAGGGTAAAGAGTCCTCAGCATCCGAATCCTCATAAGGAGGAAAGGAATAGTCCTGATCTGAGGAAGAAACAGAAGATACAGAAGCCTGGTCAGAGGAATCCAGAGTAACATCCTGTCGAGGCCTTTTCTCAGGAGGGGGGTGAGAACCCCTAATCATTGTAAGCAAATCTTCAGCCATCCTCAATAATTGCTTTTGTGTCCTGGGAGTGGATTCAGAAGCAGCTTGAGCTGGAACTTTAGACTTGACAGGAGTCTTTGTCTTTGCCTTTGCCTTTGAAATAGTGATGTGAGTAGGCCTGAAAACCCCCTCAGAAGCCGGTACCTGCACAGCGGTTCCGGACCCATCTGAAGGAGCGACGTCCGAAGGTCCTGCAGCAGATAAAATAGTTGGCCTTGATGGCTCCCCATGGGAGTCCGTATCGGCCATCGGTTCAGAAGTGGCGGACGACAGGGGCTGCAAAAGCGCCTCACTGACGACAGCCGAACCGGACGCTGGCTCCAGCTGCAACGAGTCCTGTTTGGACCTCGGAGGCCTGTCTTTGCGCTTCTTTTGAACTCCGGTAGTGTCCAACGACATTCTATAATTGAAGCGTCTGCCAAAATAATTTAAAGCCCAATCGTACCTGCGCTTGATAGTACGAGAGTTGAACCTGGCACAGAACCGACAACAAGAAACGTCGTGGTCAGGGCCTAAGCAAGGTAGACAGTAAGAGTGGAAATCTTTATGAGGTATTTGTTTCCCACACGCTATACAATTATTAACTTTTTCTGACATCGGAGGAACAAGAAAAAGATTCCCCAACGGGGTACTTAGCTTTGAGAAGAGAAGTAAGAACTTCGGACCGACAACAACCAAATACACTGTTCAAAAATTGCCAACCAACGACTTGCGAGCTGCTTTCCACCGCATGGCAAGAAAGACTGGAGAAGATGGCGTCGGCTGAGGGCTATGTACCAAAGCGTACTGACGTCAGGGTACTAGCTTATACAGCCGACGCCGGACCCAGACTTTGGGATTCTGGCCGACCTCGGGCTGCCTGCCGGCAGGAGCACCCAACAGTTATGACTGCAACAGTGAAACACGAAGAACATCTGAAAGTGTTATGAGCTGCTCTGAAGTGAAGGAATTTCCTGCAGGATTCCCTTATGGGGATGTGGAGGCAGGCATCTTTTAGATGTAGGGTAACTAACCAGGTATTTTTTGTCAGCATACGCAGCAGCTGCTGCAAAGTTAGCATTTTGAATTTGGGGACCTCCAGAAAGGTGTTCAGAATGGATAGATCCAGGGTGGGGTGCCAAGTGCCCTCTATCCTGGGAACAAGGAATAATCTGAAACAAAAGCCTTTGCCTGTTTGATCTGGGGGGACAGATTCTATGGCCCCTTGGGATAAGAGTGCTTGGACTTGTTTCAATGCCTCTGTCCACTGATTTTGAGGTAAGGGTACCCTCTTGGAATTGGAAGTTAGCAGAGGAGAATTTGTATCCCTAAAAAATTATCTTCCAGACCCATTGGTCCTTTGCTGCAGAAAGCCAATTTTCTATGCAGAGGGAGAGCCTTCCTCCTAGTATTTGAAAGTGAAGAGGGCAGAGGGAGTCATTGAGAGTTTTTGCCCTAAAAGGATGGCTTAGAACTCCCTGCCTTTGGAGTGGGAGTGGCCCACTGTTTGGTTCTCTGCTGTGCCTGGGACAGGAGTCTGGGTGATCTGTCCCTGCGGGGCTTACTTTGGCTCAGTCTGCTAGGTGCAGGAACAGACCAGTGTTTTGAGGGAAAATTCCTGCAAAACCTAGGAGGTTGTACCTGAACGAAAAATTTTACTGTTTGCATAGACTTTGCTTTGACTTCCATCTTTTTAAGCACCTCTATTGCTTTTACTCCAAAGAAGCGGTCCTTATCCAAGGGTGCATCAAGTAATTTAGATTGGACATGATCAGGGAGAGGTTGTTCCTTCAGCCATGCATGTGTCCTAATGACAGATCCTGACACTGCTGACCTGCTTGAGGCTTCTAGGGCATCATCCACAGTGTAAATAGTGTTTAGCCATTTGACAAGTAGAGTGCAGTAAATCTGCTAACTCTTTCAAATTGGCACAGTCAGGAAAGGCTGAAATATTGTGTTTTAATAGTTCCAAAGTGTGTTGCTGACATTTTAACATATGGAACTGACAGTTGAGTGCTCAGACGGCTAAGGTTGCAGAAGTGTATACGTTTTTACCCCAGCTGTCCAGAGCTCTGGAGTCCTCGTCAGAAGGAATAGGATTCTTTGCAGAACAAGCCTCAGCTCCTGTAGGTCCCTGTGTAATGACCTCCGGGTCTGCAGCAGGATTTCTGCACAGGTATTTGTAAGAATCCGGTACTCTGTAATACCTGTCAGGTTTTCTGGGAGCAGGTGGGAGGGCATCAAGAGTTAAGCTGGATTAATGGAACACATCATCAACCACCTTTAAGATTGGAGGGATGGCCAAGGGTCTGTGCTGGGGCCGCTCTAGAAACTTTCTTAGTCTTTTCTTAGACTGAGGTAAGTCCTGAGATTCCCAATAGAAATGTTCCCTGTGGGTGTGAAGGGTTTCCCCAAAGGAAGGATCTTCTGGTGGGGAGGCAAAATGAATGGAGTCCTCTGAATCTGAATCCTCATAAGCAGTCAGAGGTAGTTGTTCCTCTTCGAAATCTGAATAATCAAACTCCTCAGAGTCCTGTTCTGTCAGTATTTCAGGAAAAAGGTCCCTTTTCCTTTTAAAAATTGTGACCTGACTACCCCTGATAAGGGTGAGAAGATCCTCCACCATTTTAAGCATTTGAGCTTGGGGTGATGGAGCAGGAGTAAAATGGTGGCTAGAGGTACTTTTCCTAGGAGTGGCCTTGCCTCTAGGCCTAAGAGTATCCATCAGTCTGAGAAAACCGGTAGTCAGAAGAGAAGATGTCATTTTTTTGTCTAGATTCGGTAGTGCAAAAAACCTCCTTGGAAGCCGGTGCCTGCGTCGCGGCTCCGGACCCAACCAAGGGAGAGACTACCAAAGGCTCGGAAGATGAAGAAGATTTCTGAGGCATACCGGACTCTGAAAGGGTCTCAGTAGAGGCCTGTGAAGGTATCGAATCAGACGTCTGAGGCTGCAAAGGCACCTCACTGAATTCTGGAGAACTGACGACCTGCTTAATGGTAGAGTCGTCGGAAGGCTTAGCCTTGTGTGGTCTGCCTCTATCTTTATCCTTACGTTTTTTCAGAATGTCTACAGATTGTTGGCTGACGGATGCCATTTCGGCTACAATAAGAGCTCTATGACAAATGCTTCTCGCGCTAAAGAGGGTACAGAAACGGCAACAGGGGACGTAGTGGTCTGGGCCTAAACAAATGACGCAGTATGAATGGAAGTCTCTGTGTGCTATTTGCAGTGCCCGCAGCAGAAGCAGTTCGCAAGTGCCAGTCGGCTGACTCCTGAAATTTTCGTTTTAGAGTTTCAGAACAGAAGTCTTCAACTAAAAGCTAAGTACCCCATTGGGGAAACTTTTTCTTGCTCCTTACCGATGTCAGTAAAAGTTAATAATTGTATTACTTGTGAGAAGCAAATACCTCATAAGGATTTTCATTTGTACTGTATTCCTTGCCTAGGTCCTGACCACGACGTACCTTGCTGTCGGTTTTGTGCTTTATTTAATCACTGCACTATCCATCGTCGGTACATTTTTGCTTCTAAATATTTCGGTTCTCGGTATAATTATCCAGAAATGATGTTGGTTAGCCATCCGACTACCGGAATACCGAAAAAATGCCAAGGAAAACACAGAGACAGGCCGTTGAGGTCCAAAACTGCCGACGACGCTTCTCCTAAGCCAGTCGCCAGTTCACCGGTACTCAGTGAGGCACTTTTGCAGCCCCTGATACCCGCTACTTCTGATTCACAGGCTTCTACTGAGACCCATTCGGAATCCGGTATGCCGTGAGATGCTTCAGCTATGGAACCCGGGATGTCTCTACCTTGGATAGGTCCAGTAGCCAATGTGCTGGCACCGGCTTCTGAGGGTGTATTCAGGCCTACCGACTTACACATTATACCAACACCACCTTCAATATTAAGGCCAAAATCTCGATCTAGGTCTATAAAACCGATGCCCAGGTCACATGTTTAGGCCCCTATGCCTAAAAAACAAATGATCAAAATGGCTGAAGATTTAATTACTCTAATCAGGGGTAGTCAAACCCCCCCAAGAGGCCTAGAGCTGAACTTGACTATGAATCTTCTGACTCTTCTAATGAATTGGATTTGTCCATTCCTACTTATGAGGACTCTGATGCAGAGGATTCCATTCCTTCTGCTTCGCCCCCTGAGGATTTTTCTTTTGGGGAAACTTTACATACCTTAAGGGAACATTTACACTGGGAAAGTCAGGATTTTTCTAAATCCAAAAAGAGGCTTAGGGATTTCCTTCTTCCTCCTCAGCATAGGCCTTTGGCTATACCTCCTGTACTAGACATTGTTGATGATGCGTTTTCAGAATCCAGTATGGCCCCCGATTCCTTGCCTTCGGCCCTTTGTAAACCAGACAGATACTACAGGGTTCCTGAGTCCCACAAATTCCTTTTCAAAAATCCTGTTACGGACCCTGAAACCATTTATCAGGGGCCCAAGGGCATTAAGGCTTCTACTGCTAAAAATCCTACCCCTTCTGATAGTGACTCCAGGGCGCTGGATAGATGGGGTAAAAAGGTTTATACTTCTGCAAGCTTGGCAATCAGGGCTTTAAACTGTCAATTCTATATGCTAAAATGTCAACAGCATATCACGGGACTGCTTAAACAGAAAATTATGTTGATTTCTGACTGTGTGGAAAATAAAGATTTACAGGATTTATTGCATTCAGCTGAACAAGTTGGAAAACATACTTTGCAATGTGGTTTTGATTCTTTGGAAGCCTCTTGCAGGGCTGCAGTTACTGGGTCTGTGCTTAGAAGGCATGCTTGGCTTAAAGAGCAATCTCTGCCTGATCATGTTAAAGAAAAGCTGTTGAATGCTCCTTTGCAGCAGGACCGTCTGTTTGGCAATAAGGCTGAAGAAGTTCTAAAAAGGATGGAAGATAAAGCTAAATCTATGCAAACTGTGAAAGATTTCTTACAAGTAAAACTTCCAAGATTTAGTAGGCACTGGCCTACTAAGAGCTGGTCCTTTCCAGTTCCTTCCAGAGCCACTCAAGCCAAACCCAGACATTCCAAAAGCACCTCTTAGCCACCCCTTTGGGAGGAAAAGCATCAGCTCTTTGTATTTTTCTATTCTTGCCCTTGCCCCAGATGCATCCTCCTCTTGCACAAACTTTGGATTGATAGTGCCAATGTTTTTCCAAATATGAGAAATGAACAATAAACCCATGCATATATGTACATATATACAAACAAAATAATACCCTAACAGCTAGCCAACAAACAGCATACAGGAGGTAAACACCCTAGGAGTAGGAGGGAGGGAACAAGGAGGTAGGCTAATGCTATGATAGATGGGAGGTCGGGACATCTACCAGGGTAAGTAGGTACAATGTCATACATATGTCCTTCATGGAACATAACAAGTGGTGGTGTCCTTCATGGATGCATCTGCAGTCAGGGGAAGTAGAGTAGGTACCACAGAGTGGGGAGGGCGATACATCTGAAGTAAACAAACCCTGCTCGATCTCTGGAATAGAGGCAAATTATAATGCTTAATTCCTTTGTGGAAGCAGTCCAAGTGCTACCAAGTGGTGTTTTGGTATGTTGCTCCTCGTGAGAGTCACTAAAGTGGCTGTTGCCCTTGTAGAATGAGGTCTTGTGTTCTGTGGAATTGGTTTTTGTAGAGAAGGAAGTAAATTTATCGTAAATCCTTTTTCCATTCCTTGGTAATTGTCTGTTTGATTG
Source organism: Protopterus annectens (assembly GCF_019279795.1). Classification (NCBI taxonomy): domain Eukaryota; kingdom Metazoa; phylum Chordata; order Ceratodontiformes; family Protopteridae; genus Protopterus; species Protopterus annectens. The sequence continues at coordinate 1,176,265,825 of NC_056745.1, forward strand.
TAACTTTGAATTCCTTTGTGTTGCATCTGCCTGAAAAGTAGCTTGAGCTCTTCTTTATTTTTGTGATGTATTGTAGTATGGCTGTCTATGTGTTGTTCTGTCTGGTATGCAGTATTCTTTTTGTCTTGTTTGTTAGTTGGGAAGTGGGGTGAGTAGTCTAGTTGCCTGGTTTAAAAGGGTTTCTGGACCTACCATAAGGATAGTTAGTGGGATGTAACACTCTGGACTGGTGGAGTTGGTGGAAGGGTTATGGTTAAGAGCACTGGCATTAAGGCGAAGGCCTCTTTCCATGAAGGGCCTGACTGAATTTAGTTGCTGCTGGCAGTTTTCCATGAGGTGTGTTTAAGTTTGGTTAGGAAGTTGGTTGTCCATACTTGGTGTTGGCTTTTTCTTAACAAGTTTAAAGCTTGGGAGTTGGTAATGTCAAAGCCTCAGGTTGGTTCTGCTGGTTGATTCCTCTGAGGATCTGCTATTCCAAAGGAGAATAAAGCTGTATTCTTCAATGGAACTGTATTACATTAGGCCTGAATGAGGGAGTGTATCAGGTTGGAATGAAGTTAGTAGGAGAGATGAATGAAATATTAAGATACTCAGTATACAGAATGTGACAGATATTTGACATCTTTCCTCTTTTGATTATCTTTTCCTCTAAAGGACAGGTCCTTCCTTCAGCATTCCAGCTTAGGTCCAGAGGTCTTCTTGTTACAAAATATAACATTGATCTTTTGATGGCTTCAACTGCAGCGCTGATTAGGTTTTTGTTCTTGATCATGTAGTTTTTCTGCAAGTTTGGATGTATGTTTTGTAGGTTGTTCTGAGGTTAATTAAAGTATGCATCGGTATTTCTACATATTGTTCGAGTATATTTCTTCAATGCGGTCTCAGGTGTCTGTCTTGGCCGGTTGGGGTACCAGATGTTATCTTGAGCATTCTTCCCCTGAGTTTTACCTATGATTTTTAGTAGCACCTTTCAGTGCTGAGAGCCAGTGCTGTTAGGCAGGAGAGTTGAGCTATGTGGTGTGCAGAGAGTGGGTGGGGACTCCTTAATTAGTGTGCAGAATTGGTGAGCTGGTGATTGAGCTGGTGAGGTGTGTCTGATAGGTCTTGGTTCTTTGAGAAGGTCATTCCTTTGTTTTCTTTGGGCTTAATTCGTGGAGCATCCGAAGTTCATTCCCCGGCAGTTGCTAGAGTCTTGTCGCTTCTGGTTGTTATGGTCAAGTGCCAGTGTAAACATTGCCTGTGACTGAATTGTGCTGAGTGCCCATTCTGCATAGTCAAGGTCATTCTGCATAAGATGGTTGTTTGTTGTGTTGTATCATGACTTGACTGTTGTCTGTCCTGTGTGGTGTTGTCTGTCCTTGTATCAGGTCCTGGCCCTGAACTTTTTGATCTTTGTTTTTTGGATTGCCAGTTTTTATGTTGATGTTCTTTTAGTGTTGATGGTGCGGGTCCTGTTGATCCTGTGTTGTCCCTGGGTCGCATTTGTGTCATCCCTTCTGGGCCCCATGACCAGTCTGGGCGTCTGTTGCTTGACTCTGTGATGGTTGAGGCCTGCGTTTGACTGCATGCCTGAGCCCACAGCCTGACTCCTCCTGTTTCTACTTGGAATTAGTGGGATTTCTGTTTCTTTTCTGTTTCTAGACTGTGTCTGTGTCATGACCATAGGTGCTGCTGGGTACCACTGTAGTATCCTCATGGCATTAGGGACCAAGATTATGCATGATGCCATGAAGCCCAAGGCAGGCAGAAATTTTCTGTGCTGTTTTGTTGCTTTTTTTCAGTGCCAAGAAGAAGTAAAGAAGAAGTTCTTTTTGTTTTTCTGTAGTCAGGAATGCCATTTGTTGTACTGTGTGTTCATGGAGATGTTAAAGTTTTGGGATGGTATGGCCTTTCTTTTTTGTAAATTGACTGTGTGTTTTTCATTGTACTGTGTGTTGTGACCCTGTAAATCTTGTTTGTCCAGCTTGCTTTTGTCCCCTTGTTGTAGTAAGTCGTCCGCCCTGTAGTGGGTAATTCTAGATTCCCTGTGTAAATCGATTATTGATGATGCCAGGCATGGCAATAATCTGGGGGGCAATGCTGATAAGGTATAGCAGTCTGAGAAATGATAGAATTGAGGCATCTCTGAGATGCCTGGAATATCTTCTGATCTTTGAGATGGGGCGTGATCGTATGCCTAGGGCCCTCCTAGAGTTGCAGCATGATCCCAAGCCCAGCAGCCCTCTGCAGATTGAAGTTTTGGGTAAGTGTTAGTTTTGGATTTTTGATGGGGTGACAATTTGGTGGACGAATTAGATCCTGGTCTGGAACTTTCCTTTCTTGTTGAAGGAAACCCCTTCCTTCTGAAATTTCTGGATCTGCTGTTTTCCTGACCTGCACTTTTCACAGCTCTCCGTTTGCTCTTTCCTTTATTTATGATTTCTAAGAGGATTCTGTTTTTGATTTTGGCTGTTTTGGCATTCCTCTTCCTCTTGTTAAAGTCATGGAGGAAATGAAACACTTAACTTCTCTATGGTTTGTTTGGATCCTTGTCTTGTTTTATGTACTTACCAGCCAGTTTGAATAAAAAGGCCTTTCTTCGCCCTAGAGGAGCTGCTATTTGTTCCCTGGCGTAGGAGTTAGAGTGTCACTATAAGGTTTACTTTGATGTAGTTGTGCAGTGGCTACTGTCTGCTCTGTTAGTTTTGCTTAAGTTGTCCTCTGTAGGCACCTCCTCTGGATTGGTCTCTGCCTCTGGGCCTCTATTCCTGCCCTGGGAAGAATTTTTTTCTTGCAGGGGAGGACCAATTTTGGCGAGCCAGTTCCTGGCAAAAAATGGGGGTTAGTTAAAAATCTTTTTTCTTTTTGAACAGATTTTGCTTTTTTTTTTCTTTTTTTTCTCTAACAAAACAGCTGGGTGTACCACAAAAACACTTGTTGTCCATAGCTGAGCTTAACTTAGCTTTAACATGATCAACCGGCAAGAAAGCTTTTCCCATGCATGCCTTCCTCCTTATGTGCCTGCCATGATTAGCATGAAGCCTCAGTGCAGCATAGCCAGGATCATGAATAGTTTTACTAACCTGGTTTACTAACCTGGTGCCATATTGTTACCATCTCTCCAAGTTATTCATCAGTTTTTAGTTTTAGTTAACTGATCTTTTAGTTACTCTTGGTATTGTGTCGGTATTTGTATTTGTGTATTGTAGCTCTAAAGCTCTAGCTGAGACTGAGAGGTAGCTTGTCCCATGACCTAATCACCTTACTTCCCTTTTAAGTTTCAGAAGGAATAGGGTTTTCCGTGATAGCTGACTGTGCGGCTGGGACCCTGGATATAGTCTGATATAGTTTCTGGGGGGCCTTATAGGTGGTCATGAAGGTGGTGATGAGTATCTGGAACCTGTAAAATCTGTCTGGTTTGGCAGGGGGTCAGAATCTAGGCGGAGCAAACATCATTGAATCCATCATCCACCACAGAGAGAACAGGGAGTAATGGAGAGGGGGCTGTGGGTGGGAGGTGCAGAAGGTCTTCTAAGTCTCTGGTCTTGAAAAAGCTGGCCTCTGTGCATTTGGAACTGTTCTACGCATGGCATGAAAGGTTCCCCCAAAGAGGAATTCTTCTTCTGGGAAGCAGCTGGAATGGATTCTTCAACATCAAGGGAGCTTGGTGGAGTGAGGGGCCTCTGGCTGGTCTTCAATAGTCATCTCATCATCAGCAATCATCTCAAGACACGGTCTCAGGGGTCTGGCTGGGGCTCTGGTCTCTCACCTGGGGCTGAGAGGAGCCCTGTAATTAATTGTTGAGATCTATCTAAATAAAAAAAGCTGAAGAAGTAAAAAAGCATTTGAAGACTAGGGCCTGGATGTGGGGGTGGGGGTTTAACTGGCACTGCTTTCCTGGCTGCTTTAGTTTGAAGCCCTGCTAGCAGCATAATGGCTGCTGCTTGCTGCAGCTGGGATGCCTGGGTAGAGTGGGGAGTGGGGGTGGTGTCTGACCCCGGGGTTGGTTCAGTGGGTAAAATAAATGAGGTTGGGTCAAGAGTTGTAGCAGGTTGATTTGTTGTCAGAAGCAGTTCAGCTGTGCGTTTTTCAGTTTTCTCGCCCAAGCTTCAACAGAGACACTTTCAAGTTAACCTACAGTGGTTTTCGCGTTCGGCTCGACGCGAATGGCGGTCTTATCTTCTGCGTTTTTGAAGATTGATTAGTCGAGATCCGGCGGCATAATGGTGTCAAAAGGATCCGGCCAAAACTCTGTCGCAAAAACCGTATTGACGGTGGCCGCTGAGGGTATTGGTCGGCACAGGCCGACGTCACTGGCTGAGAACGGATGGGCAGCTGGGCAGAAACAAGGCAGGTACAGTAAGAAGAAATCTTTATGAGGCATTTGTTTCCCATGTTTGTTTGACACCACTTTTTCTGACATCGTGAGGGCAAGAAAGAAGTCTAGCGGGGTAACCCTTCTAAGTAAAGTCTTCGGCAGTATTAAGTAATCTCTGGATCCTGACCGACCCGGCGCGCCGAGAACAGCTTCGCGCCGCCGCGGCAAAAGAAAGACTGAGGAAAATGAAAATGATGCTTTATGATGCTTCACCACCAGACCAACAGTCGGTGGGTCGCGACATCAGCGGCCCAAGCCGACCCGGACTTCTGGGCCGACGCTGCAGGGGCTGCTGCCCGACAGACAACCCACTTGTTATGACTGCAGATGCATCCATGAAGGACATCTGGCTCTTCATGCAAAAAACGGGCAACTTATAACCCAGGACAAATGGATTTTAAATATAGTGTCCCAGGGATGCACATTTCATTTCCACACGTTGCCAACTCCAAACGGGTGGCCAGACCTGCCCCCAAATCAGTGGGCAGAGTCTCAGAAACAAGTACTTTCCCTCCTAAACATGGAGGCAATTCAACTAGTACCAGAAGAGGAAAAGGGACAAGGCTTCTATTCCAGACTTTTCTTGGTACCCAGAAAAGACAAATCCTGGCGTCCAGTTCTGGACCTGTCTACTCTAAACACCTTTCTGGACATTCCAAAATTCAAGATGCTGACTCTTCACCAGTTACTTCCTATGCTAGGCAAAGATGCCTGGTTGGCAACTCTAGATTTAAAAGAGGCGTACCAGCATATATCAATCAGGGAATCTTGCAGAAGATACCTACGTTTCAAAGCAGGCTATTTGCATTATCAGTTCTCTGCACTGCCCTTTGGCTTATCTACTGCGTCCAGGGTATTTACAAAGTGCCTGGCTCCAGTAATTGCATTTTGCAGACAAAGAAATATTCAAATATATACATACCTGGACGATTGTCTAATTCAGGCAGAAAACCAGGCCATTCTTCTAAAACATCTGGCGTTTGTAAAAAAGGGTTCTAACTTATCTAGGGTACACCATAAACGAAAAGAAATCACAACTGGTAACCTCTCAAAAATTACATTCCTGGGTGCAAGCTTGAATACAACTGCCCAGATGGCTTTCCTTACGCCAGAAAAGCAAATTCATTTGGTGACTTGCTTCAAACAGGTGGCCACAAAAACCCTGCTATCTGCAAGACAAATACTGCAAGCCTTGGTGTTCATGGCCTCCTGCATTCTTCTAATTCCATATGCAAAATTGCATATGAGGAAACTTCAGTGATACTTAAAACGTTTATTGAGTCAACATTGTCACAGCCTGGAAACAATGATTCCTATCATACCTTGTCTGCAACTAGAGTTCCTATGGTGGGCAGAGGCCTGCTACCAAAACAAGGGACTGCCATTCACACCACCCCCTGCCGCCCAAACCCTAACTACAGACACATCAGACTATGCATGGGGGGTTCATCTGACAGGGAAGTGCATTCAGGGCAAATGGAGCCCAAATCAAATGCACCTTCATATCATTCAAAAAGAAATGCTAGCTGTACAGAATGCTCTGACAGCCTTCAAGGACTACCTTCATCCAGGACAACTACTGGTAAAAACGGACAACACCACTGTTATGTGGTACATAAACAAGCAGGGGGGTACACATTCCTACCCCCTCTGCAGACTAGCCATGGCATTGTGGAACACGGCCTTGAGTTATCAAGTACAACTACAAGATCTATTCCTGCCAGGAAAGCTGAATATTCTGGCAGACGAACTAAGCAGAAATCTCAAGGACCCACACGAATGGAAAATGGAACCACGGATTTTCAACATGTTGACACGCAAATGGGGGAGCCCAGACATAGACCTTTTTGCCTCACCCCAGAACTACCAGTTGGACAAATTTTGCACAAGAACTCCTCACAAAAAAAGCCTGGAAAGTGGATGCTCTGTCCTTCAGCTGGAAAAACCTATGCCTTTCCCTCTCTGCCTCTGTTCTCCAAAGTGCTACTAAATGTCAAACAGGACAAACCAAAAATGATTTTGATTGCTCCAGACTGGCCTCACCAACACTGGTACCCACTCCTACACAGTCTGTCACAAATTTCTCCATGGCACCTGCCTCAGATACCTTTCTTACTGTCTCAGCAGGAGAACCAAATTCTGCACCCTCACCTCCAAACATTGAATCTTGCAGCTTGGCTAATCATTTAAATTCCCCTTAGCATCCCTCAGCAAACCTATTATGGATGCCATTTTGGAGGCGAGAAGACCTAGTACTAGAAAATCTTATGCTGACAAATGGAAAAGATTCTGTGCCTGGAATCAATCTCAAGGGATGAGCACAGCAGTGTCCAATTTACCTCAGATTTTGCAATACTTAACTGAGATGCTTCACAAGGGCCTGTCTTTTGCTTCCATAAAAAATCCATGCCTCAGCCATTTCAGCTCATTACAACACAGAACCCCCCCTTCTCTCATCCTCTGCTAAAGCAGTATCTCAGAGGGGCCAAAAACTTGAGACCACCCAGGAAAGCTCCAACCCCTGCTTGGGACCTTAACTTTGTATTTGAGAAACTCACTCTACCTCCTTTCGAGCCAGCTACTACTGCAGACTTAAAATGTATTTCCTGGAAAACAGCCTTCCTTTTAGCAGTCACTAGAGCTGGAAGGATTTCTGAACTACAGACCCTTATGGCAGTGGTGCCTTTCATCATCTTTCATGCGGACAGGGTGTCACTCAGGACCAATCCATCCTTCACGCCCAAGGTGGTATCCAGTGTGGCTCTTAATCAGTCTATTCATTTGCCAACTTTCTTCCCAATCCACAGAACAAGGGAGAGCAGATTCTGCATTCACTGGATGTACACAGACAACTTTGATTTTATTTGGACAGGACTAAATCTCGAAGAAAATCTGAACAACTGCTGGTAGCATTTGCTGCAGGGGCAGAGGGAAAGGCTATTTCAAAGCAAACCATTTCTAAATGGATAAGCCATTGTATTCATTTCCGCTATAAGCACCATGGAAAACCTATCCCCCAGAGGATCAGATCCCATTCCACCAGGGCTGCATCTACTTCTACAGCTTTTCTCAGAGGTGTTCCTACCAGGGATATTCTAGAAGCTGCTACCTGGACTTCAGTTCATACTTTCATCAAGCATTATCACTTACCAGTTTTCTCTAAATCCAGAGCTGGCTTTGCCCTGCTGTTTTGCAGGGCCTTATAGCCGGTCCTAATGCTGTATAAATCCATCCTCCCAACCATAGCTTTGGGAATCTACCCAAATGTAATGACTGCAACAGTGAAACACAAAGAACATAGTACAGTTGTGTACACTTACCATAAATGTAGATGTTCGAGTGTATTCACTGTTGCAGTCTTGGTTACCATCCCTCCAGCCCCCTGTTTTTCTCTTACTATACCTCTACTTTCTTTTATGATACTTAAAAGCCTTTTTGGGTATTTGCTTTTGTTTGGAGGTATATTTTTGTGTTTTTAATTATTATTATTTTTTTTTATATTTTGCTCCACATTTGGGGGGCACCTGACATCTGGGCAAGAAAAACTGATGTAATGGCGTCGGCTGCATGTTTTATACCCCTGATGACCTGACATCATGGAAGAAGGGACAGCAACAGACGCAGGACCCAAGACTTTGTTAATCAGGCCGACTGAGGGCAACCTGCCAGCAGATTACCCCAAATGTAATGACTGCAACGGTGAAACATGAAGAACATCCTATGCTACCAGCACACACACTAAACACTAATAAACAGGAAAAAACACTTCAAAAATCCTACTCACAACCTGGAGCTCAAGAATCAAGATGTGTTGGAAGCCGTGGTAAATGAGATTTGGGGGTTGAAAGGTAGTGGTGTGTATTATGGTAGGGAGAGGAGCTTGGAGCACGGAGCAGATGTTTGCAAATTTGCCGGCTCGGCTCCGTTACGGATCCAATACCCACAGGTTGAAGATCAAATGAAGTAAACTACTTCAGATTATACATTAAAGACATACGCACCTCCAGACTAGTCAAACAGTATGATGCAAAGGAGACACTCCAGGTGCAGTTAACCATTGACAAGATTCCTATCCAAATCATAGCTAGCTACCTGCCCCCAAATCTGATTCAAGATGCCCAATCTGCCTATTTGGACCTGTTCGACACTATCAAGATTAACAAATGTAAATAAATAAATAAAGATTCAAACCTTTACCCAGATCCTGGGTGACTTTAACTTCCCAAACAGATTGGAAGAACAACTCATGCCAGAACACAAATGCCCAAAGATTCCTTGATTTTGTCAATGCAAATGCCTTGGAACAGTTAGTCGATACCCCCCACAACAGGTGATAATATCTTGGACTTGGCATTAACCAGCATGAGTAACCACTGCAGCATCCCTATAGTATCATCCTCCCTGGTAAGATCGAACCATAAAGCAGTCACTTTTGAAGTTACCATCTTCCCCAACCTGCCTCTAGCTAGGATTAGACATAAAAAACTGCTCCAAAGCTGATTACAGCCTCCTGAGGGATGGTATAAACAGCTTCACAGTCAGTCCCCCTCTGTAGGAACTGGTACCAATATCCAAAACTACACCAAAGCACTATACGAGAATTTATATAGATGCATGGAATCAGGAATACCCGACCAGACTAAATCAATCATACGCCGCAAAGAAAAGTAAACCTGTCTGATGGACATCTGCAATAAATAAACTCTATAACAAAAGGAAAAACATGCTGTCCAAGACCAAGGAGCAGGTGCCATTTGGAAGCAATGTCTCCTTAGCCTGAACAAGCAAATAAGAGCACTAATGAAATCCTCCAAAGCAAACATCAAGTCCAAACTGGCCACATCTAGTAGAGACAATCATAAGGCCTTCTTCACATACGTCCGCAACTTCAAAGGAATAACCCAGATCTGTTCAGGACGGGTGGCCAAGGAAACTACATATACAAATGCCGCAGTTATAACAAACTTGCTGGCTGACAGATTCAGTGAAAACTTCACCCCTCTGTCCCCTGATCAATAAATCAGGACATCCCCAGTACCTGCCCCCTTCCCCTTATATCAAGGGAACAGGTCATCATTGCTCTCTCAAAGGCAAAAAATACAGCCTCCATGGGACCTGAGAATATAGCAGGCTGCATCCTAAGTCAACTCAGGCAGGCACTCGTAGCACCATTAGGCACCCTATTCAACCAAATCTTGAGTACTGGCTTTGTCCCAGCTGAGTGGAGGACAGCTACAGTCATCCCTTTATACAAAGTCTGAGCATACACCGATCCAGGAAATTATAAAACCATCAGCCTAACTAGCCTGATTTGCAAGGCCATGGAATGGATTATCATGCACCTCATTAACAAGGACATTGGCAACCTCCAAACACTCAATCCCACACAGTTTGGCTTTGTCAAGGGTAGGTCGTGTCTGCTAAATCTGGTCGACTTCTTTGAGACAGTCACCAAAGCCATGGACAAGGGGAAGACTGTGCACACCGCCTATCTTGACCTGGCCAAAGCCTTTGACAGTATTCCCCATTCAGACATAATACATAAACTCTGTCAACTAGGCGTCAATCCGTATGTTACCAGATGAGTAGCAAACTGGCTCAGTGATAGAACCCACTTAATCAAAATAGAGAAACCCATCTCAAGCAGTAGACCTGTAACAAGTGGCATACCCCAGTCTTGGGGCCTCTGTTATTTGAGATATTTTCTGAGGTGCAGGCCAAAACCAGTGGGCTATGGTGGAGCGAGTTTGCAGATGACTGCAAGTTGGGTGCTGTCATCAATTCCCCTAGTGATGTAGACATCCTCCAAGAGGGTTTCACTCAGACAAATGACTGGTGCCAGAAACATGGCCTCAAGCTGAATATCAAAAAATGCATCATCCCCTTTGGGAAGAGTGATGTCCCCACAAATTATCACATTAATAACAACGTCCTAAGCACGCAATCAGTCGTGAGGTATTTGGGCACCCAGGTTGATAGCAACTTGACTTTTGACCACCATGTTGCTTCCGCTGTACGGAATGCCTTCTACATGGCCCACCTCATAAATAAGGGTATCTCATACAGGGACAAGGAGGTCATAACATCCCTGTATTCTCCCCTTATAAGGCCTGTTATTGAGTACAACGCCCCTTTCGGCATATACTTCACAAAGCACATGCAGCAGCTGGAGAGACCACAGAGGTTCCTCATCAGGAGAATCCAGGGCCTCAAACATCTACTACACACAGATAGGCTAAAAGCCCTATCCCTCTACTCAGTTTCATACACACTCCTCATAGGTGACCTCTGTCTGGCATACAAGGCAATCATGGACCCCACCTTGATGGGACTGCTGAATATTCACAAGTCAAGATCCACTTGAGTAACTCACACACACGGCCTCAACCTTGTCTGTGACATCAACATGACTTGTCGTCAGGACAGATTTGTGTCCCAAAGACTCCCCCCATCTATGAAACAGACCCACTCTTCACGTAGAGCAGAGTACCTCTTTATCCCTTTTTAAGTGCAACCTGGATATCTGGATGGGAAACAAAAAATATACTCCTGGGGTTCCACCCGGGTTCCTGCTGAACAGGGGCATTGAGTGCTAACTTGTCTAAACATGGGCTAAACTCTTGGCAAGGCTTATATGGGCCGCAGGACCAATAACCTAGTAACCACCTATGATCATATGATCCCAAGGGTAATGCAGAGAAAGTACAGTTACTTAAGTATATTTAGTAGTAAATGTTCAGATGATCACTGCTTCAGTAGCCCAAGCTATATGGGTTATTATCCTACATGGGCTATAACAGCCACCCAAAGCATCAGGGCACCTTCTACACTCACAAACTATTAATCAGTTTGAGCTGAGATAACTAAAAAGTCTAGTTTGGATGCCAAGTCCCTCAGAGCCTTAATGCCACCTAACAGAGGGAGGCTAAGCCCTGAAATAATACTGCTAAGAAAGGAAAGAAAAAATACAACTCCACACCCTGGCATTAAAAAAAAAAAAAACAAGGGAGCTGGAGGAAGGGAGTGGCTATTGCATCAGTGATCATTCAGACATCTAATGTTATGGTAAGTTTACTTACACAGCTCTGGTATGTTTTTTTTTCTTTTTAAAATGTTTTTATTCATTTTATAACAAAATAACTTAGCAGTATAGTAATAAGAAAAACATAAATAACCTGTATAGAATGTCCATAACAACTAAAAAAGCAATATACACAGGAGAACACTTAATATTTCTCTAACAGATTAGACAATTTTGTCCAAGCAATTAAGTGATGACTTGGTGTTGCTAGTCCTTGCTTTTATAGTAGCAATCTCATTCTTACAAATGTATTTCATAAGAAGAATAAACACAACTTTAAAGACAGGAGTAGATTGGGATTTCCAATTTTTAGTAAAATTTTCCTTGCTATAGAGAGGATAGAGCATAGTAAAAATGTTTGTTTTTTAGGACTGACTTCAGGAACAGGAGCAATGAAAAGGATAAAGGAGTCAGAAATTACATGGTTGTCATTCCCTGGAGCATTACAAAGACATTTAAAGTCTATTCAAAATGGGGAAATTATTTTGCAAATACAACCATATGTATTCAGTCGGCATCAGGGTGTCCACATCTCCATTATTTCATTTCAGCTTTCTTGTACATTATTGTTAGTCTATGTGGGGTGAAAAAACATCTATGTAAAAATTTCCATGTGTATAGCCAGAACATGGAAGATGTGGATTCCTTCACTGACTGCAAACAAAGTTTTTTACCTTTTTCTGAGAATACTTGTCTATTAACTTCTACTGCAGTGGTGGTGCTGCGGTAGCATTGTCGCCTCACAGTAAGACGTTGCCCTGTTCGATTCTCAGCTAGAGTGTCTTCTGTGTGGAGACATGCGTGAATGGGCGTACCCTCATTGAAGGTTGTGCGTCAGGGCCGGCAACTCGGCACGTAAAAATATACTGCCAATCATTAGCGGACCGGAGTTCCGCTGTGGCGACCCCTAACCGGGAAAAGCCGAAAGACACAACAACTTGTCTATTAACTTCAGCTGAAGAATTCCAAAAAGAAATCTGTTTTGCCAAAATCATTTCTGAGAATTTTATAAATAACAGACGAAGTGTTCTTGGGTGAGCTATTCATAACTGTTGAGATAAAATCCAAGATTTTTAAGTTACTCTTATATGCCTCTAATGAGGGTACGAGCTTAATATGTAAAAAAATCCTTACAAGTTTGGATCTTGAGCCAATTGCAATTTTGCAAACTATATCGGCTGATCAAATGGTCTGCAGAACGCATAACTTATTTTATTAGCCAAGAGAAATTGATTCCAATATAATAGGTCACCCTTCCTAAATTCTAACATTTTCTGAGTATCAAAAGATATCAAGCATTCATTTGTGTAAGCAATAGGAAACATAATTATTAATAAATTCTTAACTGATAAGAAAACATAAGCTTTTTAAACAGTAATATTTGGTTTATAAGGTGTGAGTTTTGACCTTTCACTTTGAATGTATATTTTTAAAACTCATATAAAGATGTTTGTATGTATTTGAGTATATGGTTCAAGTAAAATGTCCTATTACTTACTTAGAAGTAAGGTTTCATGTACTGACTTCCAATATGATGTATAAGAAGTATTATTCCAAAGCAACCCTATGTTAATAAATGCAGAGTTTAAATAAAAATCAATATTTGGAAACCCTACACCTCCTTCATCCTAGGTTGCAGTGTGCCAGAGAAGAGAAATTCTTGTTTTCTAGGGGGAAAACCAAAAGAAGTTAAGTAATAAGTTATTAATTTTCTGTATAATTTTGACAGGCAGGGGAATTATTAGAGCTTGGCCAATGAATAAGATTTTAGGTAACAGTATCTTTTTGATTAAAGTTAGTCTGTCTTCAAATGTGAAGAAGAGTCTGTTCCAACTGTCGGTTAGACTAGTAATCGAGTTTATAAGTTGTAATTGACTCAGCACAGCTCCTCGTGGTGTCCTGCAGAGTTCTGCAAGCAGCAGCGAGTGGAAGAGTGACTTTCCATTGATTTTAAGTATTTTTTTACCTCCTTATTAGCGACTGCTTTTTCTCGCCGAAAAGCGAGTTTTCTTAACTAAATAAGCTCTGCAAAGTTGTTTTTATTGCATTCCTGCCTGTGTTTTTGTGTTTTGCACTTTTAAAGTCTGTTTTTTCGCCTAGTTTAATTGGTAGGCTACACACTCAAGTGTGCTAGCCGAATTAAAGCATTTACTGTGTTTCTGTACCTAATATATGTTACTGTTTAAAAAAAACAAGAAAAAAAAACAAAAACATATCTTTGTTTTCCTGCCTTTTCTGAACTAGAATAGTCCAGTCTTCAGGTATTGCTGATCTCTGGGCTGTGTCATAGTATCTGTGTTGCCCATATCCTTATTTGGATAGGAGGAAGCTTCTTTGTTCACCAGTGAGAATGGGGAGCTCTGAGCAGCCTATCTGTCCCTTGTGGTTCCAGCCCAGTAACTTGTAGCTTATTGGCCATTTTGGCCCATTTCCTATCTCTTTCTAACTCCTTGCTCTAAAGCCCGCTGTAGAGCGCTTTTGCGCATAGCGCAGCATCGGGTTTAAACTATTCCCAGCTCCACAAAGTCTACTCTTCACTTTTTCCCTTGGAACTGCTCTAACTCTCAAACTAAACACTCTATTCTCAATCCAAAACCCTGCACTTGCTCATATAAGCAATTTTTATAAGTTAAGCACTAATTTACAAAAAAAAGCACTACATCCTCATATACTCCCCTTGAGTACTTTATCCCCTATTGGTCCTTTTGTTTCTGTTACAATGGAGTTCCCTATACTATTCTAGTATGTCCAAAGGTCAGTTGCTGGTTTCCTCTCCAGTCCAGCCGGTGAATCTGGGAATCTTGAGGCAATGTTACAACTGCCTCATGTACACAGACAACCCTCTCCTCCTACCAACAAGTACAAATATATGTAAGAGATGCAACCATATAGCCAAACTGGAGGCTGAGCTCTCTCGACTCAGTACTGGCGTAACCAGTCAGGAGGACAAGGTAACCATACACACCACAAATCCAGTCTCACATAGACCTACCAAAACTGCAAACCAAACACAAACACACAAAAACATACTCGGAGGCTCTAAATAAAAATCTACCAAAGCAGCAGAGACCTCCAAAGCAGACATCCAAGCAATCACTACCCCAAAACAAAACACATGCAACACATAGCTCTCAAAGTCAGTGTGTCAAACAGTCACAGCCCTTAAGGCTAAACATACCTGATACACTTGTAATAGGTGACTCTATAGACAGACACACTGACGTCCCGCTCACCACGCTGAACAAGGATAAGGTCACAGTGAGCTGCCTGTCGGGTGCTAGAATCCGCCACATAACACAAGCACTCAGGTCACTCCAAAGTAAGTACAAATATGACTCCGTCATTGTCCATGCTGGCGTGAATGACCGGAGACATACCTCCCTGGACTACATGAAAAGAGACATAGAGGAGCTCTCTGATCATGTAGCCCAGGCCGGTATGACCCTGACCTTGAGCAGCATCTTACCTTCACCAAGAATGATGCCACAGTACAAAGACAAAATGATCAATTTCAACAATTGGCTTAAGTTTTGGTGTCATTCAAAGGGGATCCAGTGTCTGTCAGCCTGGGACGACATGCTCGACAAGCAACGTTGCTTCGCAAGGGATGGCTTGCACCTGTCACTCCTGGGCTTTCGGATATTGGCAAAGGCTCTTGCCACCCCCATAGTGCCTTTTTTAGGCAAAGCTCTAAAGACAAACCCACCTCCTTAGACATCACAAGTAGAAAGAAACTAAGGGTAATGCTGCTCAACGCCAGAAGTCTAAACCTCAAGATGCATGCTCTCGATGCCCTCCTCAGTATGGAGAACATCGATGTCTGTGCAGTGACAGAAACCTGGTTCAAGGCTCCCGAGAGCACCCAAGCGCTACCAGGTTATACCTCATATCATGCTTTTCGGCCCCAAAACACAGACCGAACCACAAAAGGAGGGGGAGTATCTATATTCATCAAGGATACCCACACTTCGATGCTTCGTGCACTGCCACTAACCTGGGAGACCATCCATGTGCAATGGGCAAAACTGCCTTTCAGTTTTTAGCATGCTACAGATCACCCTCTCAAACTCAGGAACCCCACTCGGTCTTCCAGAAGACACTAGAGAATATGAAGGTCTCTCCAAACACCATCATATTGCGGGACTTCAATTACCCAAACATAGACTGGGAGCATTACTCAAGCCCCAACATCCTAGCCCAAAGGTTCCTAGAATTCATAAACTCAAATGCTATGAACCAACTAGTTACCACTCCCACAAGAGGGGAAAACATACTGGATCTGATCATCACCAACACAGGGACACAATGCTCCATACCAGAAGTATACCCTTCATTGGTAAGATCGGACCATAAATTAATCTCACTGGAAATCCACATCCCGCCCCCACCCCCAGCACAAAAGACTACAGTGAAGAACTTCTCAAAAGCTAACTTCACACTTCTTAAAACCGAAGTGGAATCCTTCATGGCCCCCGGGCCAGTGGAAACTACAGTCCAATCTGCTGAATCCTTTATAAACGCACTCTATGGACACCTTCAGGAATGCATGGATCATGCAATCCCAAATAAAACCAATACCCAATCCCCCAAACGCAGGCGTCCTGTCTGGTGGACCCCAGCCACAAACAAACTATACAACAAAAGGAGGAAGTTACTACGTGACAGAGCAAAATCCCTAAAAGGGAAGGCATCTCTGATCAGGACTAGCAAACAACTACGATCACTCATAAAATCTTCCAAGGCCAGCTTTGAGAGAAAAATTGCTCAAGACACTAAAGATAATCATAAGGCTTTCTTTAGTTATGTTAGAAACCTGGGTGGCAACTCCCAGATATGCTCAGAGTTAGTCCATAATGACAAAAAATACACTGAACCCACAGACATTGCCAACATCCTGGCAGACAGGTTCAGTGCAAATTCCCCCCCCCCCCCAAAGGACAAATATCTATCCCAACAGAGTGTTGCCTCCCTGACATCTCAGATGCCCAGGTGAGAGCCGCTCTCTCCAAAGCAAAAAACACAGCATCAATGGGACCAGTCGGTGTCCCAGGCTGCGTGCTACATGAACTCCAAGAAGAGCTAAACCCTCACATAAAGCTGCTTTTCAATCTCAGCCTTACTACAGGATATGTACCCAAAGAATGGCGTACAGCAACAGTGGTCCCACTTCACAAAGGAGGTGTTTCTACGGACGTTTGCTGTAGTTTTAACTTTTTGAAATGCATTAAGATTTTCAAGATGTTATCAGGTAAGAGTTTGTAAAATTGCAGAATTAGACCATCCAGCCCTGGTGCCATTTTTGTCTTAAGATTTTTTATTTGCTCCTTTAATTCTTTAAAGGAAAAGGGTTTGTCTGTTATTAATATTGTGTTTGGATAGCTTCATTTGAATATTATTAGCAAGAAAGTTGTCTATATTTTTATCACTCGTAGACGAGTAATATTCTTGTAATGGTTTTTAAAAATAGTAAGACATTTGTTAAATCTATAACTTGGATAGTCTGATTATTTCTAGTGTATATTATTTCTTTTATACAACTTTTTTCATTTAAATGTTTAGATCTAATTGCAATCCTGTGCAAATTCTTGGGATTAATCGAGTACGATTGTAATCTGATTTTTTTCAGATTTATTGATATTTCATGCAGCATGATATCCTGACATTCCTTGTTCAGTTTACATATGTCAGCTAATGCAGATTTGTCATTTGATGTAAGTTTTAGTTCATCAATTTCTTTTTGTATGTCTACTAGGTTTTTATCCCAGTCTTTACTTTTATTTATACACCAACGTTTGACTTCACCATGTAAGACTACATTTAAAGTGTACCATAGGATGACATCAGAGACCTCTCCATTATTATTGGCATCTAGGTAAATCTTTAGTTCATCTAGAAACCATTCTTTAAATCCTTGTACTATTACTAGATAAGTAGGTAGTCTTTGGCAGAAGTTTAAGGGGTCGGTATTAAGTGTTACATTGAAGGTGATGGCATTGTGGTCAGACATAGGGCATGATGTCAGCATTATATTATTAGTTTTAGCCAGTAAGGAACTGGTTAGAAAGACTTTGTCTATGTTGGTCTGTGTGCCAAATCTGTAACAGTAGTGAGAATACTTAAGAGAGGACATATGGGTAGAATCCCAGAGCAACGGAAAAAAGGGAGGCTGGTCAACTAAATAGCATTAGGAGCTGCAGACATGCCCTGTAAGATTGCAGTGGCAAACCCAGCCCTAGACCTAGAATAAAGAGGTAAATGATAATGCTTTGTAAAGGTATGTACAGAACTCCAAGTAGCTGCTTCTAGAATGTCTTTAGTAGCTACCCCTCTCTCAAAAAAGCAGTAGAAGTGGCCGTAGCCCTAGTAGAATGAGGCCTGATCCCAGCCGGAACATCCTCTCCATGATGAGAGTAACAAAAAGCAATACAATGGCCAATCTACTTGGAAATAGTTTGTTTCGAGACAGCTTTCCCTCGTGAAGTCAAAGCAAAAGAAACAAATAATTGTTGAGATCTTCTGAACTCTTTGGTTCTGCTCAAATAATACCTCAACTGCCTATGTACATCCAAAGAATGCACAACTTTTTCCCCTTCATTTTGGGGGTTAGCATAAAAAGTAGGCAAATGTATAGATTGGTTCAATGCCACATTAGAAATCACTTTAGGCAGAAAAGTAGGATTAGTACGTGAAACTCTGTCATTGTGAAAAATCAGAAAAGGTTCCACTGCCATGAGGGCCTGTAATTCAGATACCCTTCTAGCAGAAGTAACAGCCAATAAAAAAGCAGTCTTCCAGGACAACAACTGCAATTCAGCTGTAGCTGCAGGTTCAAAAGGAGGCAGAGTCAGCTTTTCCAAAACAAAATTAAGATCCCAGGTAGGAGTAGGAGCCCTCCGTGAGGGTCTGATATTCTTTGCCCCTCTAAGAAACTGTTTAACCAATGGATGTGAAAATAAAGGAGGGTCACAATCATAGTGAGCAGAAATAGCTGCAGCATGCACTTTTACAGAAGAGAAGGACAAACACTTGTCCAATAAAATAGTCAAATATTGCAATGTACAACTCAAATTAGGCAATTCGACATCAAAGCCTTTAGCTGAACTCCAAAGAAAAATCTCTTCCATTTACCAGCATAAACTTTTCGAGTACTAGGACGCCTGGCTTCCAAAATAACATCCAAAACTTGTTGAGGGAGCTGAAGGTCCTCCTTCTCTAAAACAGAATCGCCAGGCTGTCAGGTGTAGGGATTGCACCCTGACATTGAGAAAATGATTGTTTTCCTGAGACAATAAGTGAGGAATCTGTGGTAATGGCCAAGGTGGTACATGAATTAAGCTCCTCAACAGAGGGTACCAATGCTGACGAGGCCAATCCAGTGCTATAAGGATCATGCAAGGTTTGTCCCTCCTGACTTTCAACAGCACCTTCGGAAGAAGAGGCAAAGGAGGAAAAGCATACACGTGAAGGTTGCTCCAACTGAAGGATAGTGCATCTATTTTCCAGGCTTTTGGATGAAATAGCCTTGTGCAAAACAGTGGCAGTTGGAAATTCAGAGGAGAAGCGAACAGATCTATGTCCGGAGTTCCCCAAGCCATTGTCAACTGAAGAAATACCTGAGGGTCCAATTTCCATTCATGAGGATCCACAATCTGTCTGCTCAGAACATCTGCTAAAGAATTTTGTGCTCCTGGCAGAAACTGTGCTCGAAGAGTGATGTGCAGATTCAAAGCAGTTTCCCATAACAGCATTGCTTGTCTGCAAAGAGGGTAAGAATGAGTTCCCCCTTGCTTGTTGATGTACCACATGACAGTCGTGTTGTCTGTTCGAATTAGCACCAGTCCTGGTTGAAGTAGGCTTTTGAATCCTTCCAAAGCAAATTGAACTGCCAGCATCTCTTTCATGTTGATATGCAAGTGAAGTAGCTCTGGGGCCCAAAGGTCTTGAATACATTTTCCTCTGAAATGAGCTCCCCAGGCTGACTCAGAGGCGTCTGTCGTTAATATCTGACTTGCCTCTGGTTGGGTCACAGAGAGCCCCTTGTTTAGGTGACATTCCTGAGCCCACCATAGAAATTCTCTCTGAATGCAAGGTAGAATCCGAATGACAGTGTCCAAATCGTGGCAGTGTTGAGTCCAAACGCTTTTGAGATACCATTGTAGCTTCCTCATATGCAGTTTGGCATTGGGAAGTACTAGAATGCAAGATGCCATGAACCCCAAGGCTTGAAGGACTGTCCTTGCAGTCAGCCTGGACATTACTGATAGCTGTTGGAAGTATAGGTGAAGATTCCTTTGTTTGTCCGGGGTAAGAAATGCCATCTGAGCAGCTGCATTCAGTTTCACACCCAGAAAACACATCTCTTGTGAGGGTACTAGACTGGACTTTATTTCGTTCACAGAATACCTTAGGCATCTTAAAACTGTCATTACATACTGCAGATGTTGAAGAAGTTCGTGCTTGCCTTGAGCCAGAATGAAACAGTCATCCAGATAAGGATAAATTTGAATTCCTTGTAGCCTGAGAAAAGCTATTACTGGAGCCAGGACTTTTGTGAATACCCTGGGCGCAGTAGACAAGCCAAAGGGCAATGCAGAGAACTGATAATGCAAATTCCCATTCCGAAATCTCAGGAATTTCCTGCAACTGGGCCTGATAGGAATGTGAAGATAGGCCTCTTTGAGATCCAGAGTCACCATCCAGTGATCTTTGCCCAGCATACGTAACAGCTGTTGCAGTGTTAACATCTTGAATTTTGGAATTTCCAGAAAGGTATTTAGAATGGACAAGTCCAGAATTGGTCTCCAAGTATTTCCTTTCTTTGGCACTAAGAAAAGACGGAATAAAACCCTGTGCCTCTTTCTGCAGAAGGTACTGCCTGTATTGCTTCCAACTGAAGCAGAGAAGAAATTTGAGTCTGTGCTTCCAGTTTTTGCTGACGAGGCACATCCGCATACCTTTGAAAGGAGGGAATGTGTGAAAATAAAATTTGTAGCCTCGATTTATTATGTCCAATACCCATTTGTCTTGGGTAACCAAATGCCAATTCCTTTTGAAAAGTCTCAGTTTTCCTCCTAGAGGGGCTGCCAGCAAGGCAGAGTCCGGCAGCTGAAGACACGGTCATTGGGTCTGTTTCGAAAGGACTGACCCCTGCCCTCCACAGCAGAAGGGGTAGAAGAACTCAAAGACCTAGAAGTAACAGGGCCCTGAGAGGAAGCCCTACCTCTACCTCGCCTCGACCTGCCCCTAGATTGATAATCCGAAGAGGGGAAAGACCATCCCTTAGCAGGCCAATTCCTACTGAACT
This sequence comes from Protopterus annectens, assembly GCF_019279795.1. NCBI lineage: Eukaryota > Metazoa > Chordata > Ceratodontiformes > Protopteridae > Protopterus > Protopterus annectens. The sequence goes on from NC_056745.1 coordinate 1,176,286,567, forward strand.
TAGAGGGCTGAACCTGTAAAAAATCCTTAACTGTCTGCATAGACTTAGCTTTTTCCTCCATTTTTTTCAAAACTGATTCTACTGGAGGGCCAAAAAGAACATCAGATTGTAGAGGAGCATCCATAATTCGAGCCTTTACATGCTCTGACAAGGTCTGATCTTTAAGCCAAGCATGCCTACGAATAACTGAACTAGTAGCAGCCACCCTGGAAGAAGCCTGTAAAGCATCAAAACCACACTGCAAAGAATGCTTGCCAACTTGGTCTGAAGCATGCACTAAATCCTGAAGCTCCTTACAGTCAATACCTTCAGCTAAAGCATCTACTTTACATTTCAATTGGCCCAGCAAATAATTTTGATACCGGAGCATATGAAACTGACAATTTAAAGCTCTCATAGCCAAAGTCGAAGAGGTATAAAGTTTTTTACCCCACCTATCCAGGGCCCTAGCATCCTTGTCCAGAGGAACTGGATTCCTAACCACAGAAGCCCTAACCCCTTTGGGGCCTTGAGTAATAGTTTCTGGATCAGCCCTAGGACTCTTATATAAGTACTTGTGAGCTTCCGGATCTCTGTAGTATCTATCTGGTTTAACCGGGGCAGGAGGCAGAGAATCTGGGTTAAGGGCAGCCTCAGAAAACACATCCTGAACAACATCCAGTACAGGGGGAATAGCAAAGGGCCTATGCTGAGGCAAAAACAAGAATTCTCTTAGTCTTTTACGAGAATCAGAATAATCCTGGCCCTCCCATTTGAAATGTTCCCTCATGGAATGCAAAGTCTCAGAGAAAGAAAAATCTTCTGGAGGGACGAGAGGAGTAGAGTCCTCAGCCTCCGAATCAGAATAAGGAGGAAATCCTGAAGTTCTTCTACAGAGGAATCTGACTCATTGGAAGACTGAACCAAACCCTCCAACTCTGTCTCTACCCTGGGCCTCTTCACAGGGGGCATAGAACCCTAATTAAAGTAATCAAATCTTCAGCCATCTTTAACATGTGCTTCCTAGGAGCTGGACCCTGGGGACTAGCACCAGCAGGGCAGACTTAGACTTAGAATGGGCTCTGCTTTGAGAAGGAGGAGGCCTAAGAGTATGAGGTCGTTGTGCCGGGTCATGGCTTAGACTGACGTCGCCAGCCAGGGTAACCAATCCGCATGACCGACGCCATTTCTCAGTCTTTTCTCTCACACACACAACACAACACAGAGGGGGGGAGGGAGTAAGATGGACTGCAGCAGGGATCCTCGAACATCTACTATGTTCTTCGTCTTCCCTTGCTGCAGTCTGACTATTGGGGAGATCCCAAAGCAGAGGTAAAGGAGGCTGGCAGAATATCCTAGTTGCCACCCCCTTAATGCTGCGTGAAGTGGCAGTAGCCCTCTCTTCCATTTTTCGACACTCTCTCTCCTAGTATAGGGCCTTCTAGCCTTGTTGAGGAAGCTGAGACCTGCTGTGCTTCAACACAGAATATGCCAAGCTGTGAGATAAGCTGTGTGGTGACCCCTTTGTGCAATTTTGGCAGCTGCTGGTGGTTTAGTGGAGAAGACAGGAAAGATCTATGTCTGAGTTCCCCATGACACTGTCAATTTCCTGCTTAATACATCTGCTAGTTCTCGTGCTCCTGCAGAAACCTCCTTGCTCTTGAGTCAGTCGCTGGCTTAATCTAGTCTCATAAAATCATTGTTGCTTGCCATAGAGGATAAGAATGTGTGTTCCCTTGCTTGTTGATGTACAAGTAACTCCCTTGAAAGCCATCAATGGGACTGCTAACACGCCCTTCATGTTGATATATGTATGCTGCTGTAGTCTGGCAGCCACTTGTCTTGTATCCACTTTCCATTCTCCCCAAGCGGCATCTATCGTTAAAATCCTGACCTCTGCCTGGCGCCGGTCAGAGAGTGCAGAGATTCTTGGTTGACATTCCTGCCACCACCACCACAAGAATTGAAGGGCAAGGTATTATGTGAACCACAGGTCGCAAAAATCTTCTGAGTGTGCTGTGTCGCCCATACATAGATACCATTGCACTTCTTCCTCATGTTGCATTTGGCAGGAAGAAGAAGAATCAGATGCCAAGAACCCTAATAATGCTTAGGACTCTGTCCTGCAGTCAGCACGGACTGATGAGATAGTTGATGGAAGTAAAGCAGACTCTTTTTTTGTTCCGGGTTAAAAAGGCCATCTGGTTTATTTTCACAGCTACAGAATACTAGGGCATCTTGGCACTGCTATGACATATTCGCCTTGAAGTTGAAGTAAGCTATCACTGGAACCTGAACAGAATACTTCCATGCAGTAGATAAGCCAAAGGGCAATGCAGAATAGATAACCCAAAAATTGGTCTCCACGTTCCCCTTCTTTGGTAAACTTTTGTGTGAGCTTTTTTTCTTTGTGGAGGAAACATCTGGCATGCTTTTGAAGGGGGCATTGTGTGGAAATAAAATCTGTCTTGATTAAAAATCCCAATTTTCTTTGAAAAAGACAATCTTCCTCCCAAAGGAGCTGCCAGGCGAGAATCCACTGGCAGCTGAAAAGGCAGGTCATTTTCTCTGCTACGAAAAGGACCAATTTACACTAAACGGAGGCTGCAAAAATCCAAATCTTTAGTCTGCATAGACTAGACTTGTCCTCCATTTTTTTTTAAAAAACTGCTTCCACAGGCGGTCCAAACAACACATCAGACTGTAAAGGAGCATCCAAAGGCATGTCTGCGAGAAGTAGAAGCCCGAGCAGAACTAGTGCGCCACCTGGACCACACTGCAAACCACACTGCAAAACTTGAGCTTACCCACGCCCACAGACCACATTGAGCAGCATCCATTACCTCTTACCACTCAATACCTTCACCAAAACCATCACCTTAGATTTCAATTGAAGGAGATAATTCTGATATTTCAGCATATCTGACTGACAATTCAACCATGGCTAGAGTGGAAGAAGTATATTTACCCCACCACCACCTATCCCTTGCCTCTTTATCATCAGAGAGGGTATTTTTTAACCCACAGAAGCTTTAACACCCGAACAAGTTCGGGTCCGCCCCTAGGACTCTTAAACAAATACTTATGAGCTTGAGACTTATAATACCTATCAGGCTTTAACAGGCAGGAGGCAAGGAGTCAGGAATAGCCATATATGCGCCTAAAAACAAAGATTCTATTCCTTTTCCCCTTTTCCAGAGTAATCCTCTGGCCTTCCCATTTAAAGTGCTCTCATGGAGTGAGAGTCTCTGAAAATGAAAAATCCTCAGGAGGAGAAGCTGTAGGAGTGGAATCATCCACATCAGAATCAGAATAAAAGCTCTGCAAGTCTTTCACAGAAGACTCTGAAGCCTATGAACACTGTTCAAAACTATCAAACTCCTGTTCCACCTAGGCCTCTTATCAGGCGGGGCATAGAACATTTTTAAGCATATGTTTCTTAGGCACAGAGCCCGAAGTGGGAGAAGCCCCACAGAAGCTGAACTTGGCCTAAGAAGCTTTGGCAAGCTTTGGCACAACCTAGCGAGAGGCCTAAGAAGAGAGAGGGAAGAGGGAAGGAAACAAGCCAGGCGAAGCCCCCTGGCCCCCCGGCCCATCCTGTAACAGTAAAGTATGTAACTGAGACTCCATAGAGACTCCTGGACTCCCTAGAAAGACTCTGGCAAAACTTCTGGCCCCTCGGACCGCCGGACCCCCCGTCCCTACCCACCTCACTCACCTGTTTGTGTTTTGCGCTTCTTGGCTTGGGCGGGCCGTGGAGCCGGGACATCCGACACTCAGTACAGCGCCCCAAACACCAAACTAACCGCACAAGTAAGCCTCCTTCCCTAGCAGTACCTGTTAAATCTGGCACACCAACAACAACAACGTCGTGCTCAGGCAAAAACAACTAAAACAAGTATATGTAATGGTATAATATGCTGCCCCCTCTAGAAAAGAAAACAAGACCACTTTTTTTTTTTCTGACATTTAAATACTGAGGCAAGAAAAAAAAAAAAAAATGTTCAACGGGTTAGCCTGTTTCAACTCTGGGTCTGAAACTCGGAATTGTGAAAATCTCAAAACGCCAACCTGCACCAAAAAATTGCTTCTGGACGGACCGGCAAAGAAAAAAAGGAAATGACGCCGGTCGCGCGCGCGTCATCCTGACGCATACGGCGGCGTCCTAAGTCTGGCGGCCATGACCGGCGTCAACTCTGGTATTCGGGCCGACTGGGACGCGGACTATACCCAATAGTCAGGACTGCAGCAAGGGAAGACGAAGAACATCTACCCTATGAGGGGAGGGAACCACTGACATCAGAGAAGCACCCTCAGCCTGGCCTAACACAGGAGAAGCCACTTCCTGCAGTAACAAAGGCTCCCCTTGAGACTCAGGTAAACTTTCAGAAGGAGCCGCTGAAGTAGCCAGTGGTACTACAGAACCGGCGTCCGGAGTGGACGCCTCATCCTGTTTGGACCGCAAAGACTTTTCTTTGCGTTTCTTAGAAGAACCAGTCGTCGGAGAATCCGACGGCATGTTATAATTACAACGTTTACCAAACACCAGCCTAGCACAGTCCAACCGACGTTTAATAGTACGCTTGTTAAAAGTAGCACAAAAGCGACACCCAACAACGTTTCTTAGAAGAACCAGTCGTCGGAGAATCCGACGGCATGTTATAATTACAACGTTTACCAAACACCAGCCTAGCACAGTCCAACCGACGTTTAATAGTACGCTTGTTAAAAGTAGCACAAAAGCGACACCCAACAACGTCGTGCTCAGGCCCTAAACAAGGAATGCAGAGTGAATGGTAATCCCTATGAGGAATCTGTTTCCCACAAGAAATACAGTTATTAACTTTTTCTGACATCCGTCAATACTGAGGCAAGAAAAAGGCAAAAGTGTCTAGCGGGTACTTAGCCAACTTGGTCTCCGGTCTGAAACTCGAAAACCGACAATTCCAGAATGCCGAACGGCACTTGCAAATTCTGCTTCTGCTTAGGACCATGCGGCAAGAAAGACTGAGGTTATGGCGTCTGTCATGCGCATTTGTACTGACACGTACTGACGTCAGTCTCGGGCGCCGATGACCGACGCCGGTTCTAGCCCTTTGGTATTCGGGCCGATGGTGGACAGCGGAATACCCATATGTCAGGACTGCAGCAATGGGAGACTAAGAACATCCATAGTTCGCAGACAGCATGCAAATCATCAAAGGGATCTCATTGTTGAAAGGTATCAGTCAGGAGAAGGGTACAAAAAAATTTCCAGAGCATTGGATATACCATGAAACACAGTGAAGACAGTCATCAAAAAGTGGAAAAAACATGGGACAACAGTGATGCTGCAAAGAAATGGACATCCCTCCAAAACTGATGAAAAGACAAGACGAAAACTGGTCAGGAAGGCTGCCAAGAGACCTACAGCAACACTAACTGAGCTACAGGAATTTCTGGCAAGCACTGGTTGTGTACTACATGTGACAACAATCTCCTGTATTCTCCACATGTCTGGGCTATGGGGTAGGGTTGCAAGACGGATGCCTTTTCTTACACAGGAAAAACATTCAGGCCTGGCTAAAATTTGCAAAACAATACATCAAGTCTCCCAAAAGCATGTGGGAAAATGTGTTATGGTCTGATGAGACCAAGGCTGAACTTTCTGGCAACAATTCCAAAAGGTATGTTTGGCGCAAAAACAACTCTTCGCATCACAAAAGAACACCATCCCCATGGTGAAGCATGGTGGTGGCAGTATTGTGCTTTTCTTCAGATGAAATTAGGGCTTTAGTCAATGTGGAGGGGAATTATGAACAGTTCCAAATACTAGTCACTTTTTGCTCAAAACCTTCAGATGTCTGCTAGAAAGCTGAAGATGAAGAGGAATTTCACTTTTCAACACAATGACCCCAAGCATACATCCAAATCAACAAAAGAATGGCTTCACTAGAAGAAAATTAAAGTTTTGGAATGGCCTAGCCAGAGCCCAGACCTAATTCCAATAGAAAATCTGTGAGGTGACCTGAAGATGGCTGTGCTCAAGAGATGCCCTTGCAATATGACAGATTTGGAGCGCTTTTGCAAGGAAGAGTGGGCAAATATTGCCAAGTCAAGATGTGCCATGCTGAAAGACCCCTACCCAAGAAGACTGAATGCTGTAATTAATTCATAAGGTGGTTCAACAAAATATTAGTTTTAAGGGTGTGCACACTTATCAGCTTATTGTAAATTTTTTTTTTTTATATTTTTTTCCCCTAACAGATTTGTTTGTTGTTTCAATTGAATTATACAGGTTATAAAAGGTGGGACAAGTTTTGAAGTGATTTATTGTGGTCTCATTTTTTTATATCACAAAACCTGGCATTTTAACAGGGGTGTGTAGACTTTTTATATTAACTGTACATGAGGAAATAAGTATAGAATATAAAAGAAATGTATATAAAAATATGAAATGAGTTAAGTGATTTTATACCATTTAAGTAGTGTTATGGCATGTATATAAAGAGATAAAAATATAAAATAATAGTTTGCAGTTGGATTACATTTTGATTTACTTGAATTTTAAGTAATATATATTATTTATAAAGTTAGCATTGTTGTGGGAAATATAACAGGAGAGAGAAAACAGTTACATTACCTTCTGTGTATGATTCCACATTTAGAAGGAAGAAAACAAAAACTTGCATGAAATGTGAAGTTATGTATAATCATTTGTCTCTGGGTTTCTTTTTTTCTTTAATAGTCCACTCATTTTTTGAAGCTTGTCTTTTTAAGTTCATTGAAGAATCCATGGGTTCAGGTTGACTTAAAAGGTTCTTTTTTTGGACAAATGTTGATGTTTCTTTGAGAGTCAAAAGTTTTCTTTCCTTCTGGCAGGGCTAGTCTTATTCTTGCTGGCAATATGAGTTGTGCTTTGATTCCTTCCTTTTTTAATGATTTTATTTGACAGACACATGCTCTTCTTTTGGACATTACAAGGGGTGAAAAGTCATTGTCAAACCTGATAGTTTGGGTCACCAATTTTTAATCTAGCAAGGGACCAGGCAGTTCTTAAAACAAAGTCTTTGTCTTGAGTGGAGCTAAATCTTACAATAATAGATCTTGGATGTCTGTCTTTACTGGATAAAGAAATTGTAGTTAAAGACCCGTTTGCCCTTTCTATCCTGAAGGATAGTGCTTCAGGTAGGTTTAGGATTTAAGAATCCAAGAAGTCAGGAAATTAATCATATTGTCCCCCTTAATCTGATCCGGGATGCCATAGATTCTTATATTGCTTCTCCTGGTTCTACTCTCAATGTTGTCTATCTTTTCAATATGTCTGGTGTTTTCTTGAAGAAGAAAGTCTATGTTTTTCTCTCTTTCTGTTAACCTGTAGTCTATATCTGTTACAGAATCTTCCAAAGCAGCAATCTGGGCAGTTTGTTGTTTAAGGACTTCATTTAATAAGGTGATATCTTCTTTTATGTTGTCCATTCTTAAGTTTAATTTGTCTATTTTACCCACCAAGTCTTGAAATGTACTAAGGATTGCCTGCATTTCTTTCTTCAGTGGAGTTTCTTGCTGAGAAAATATGGAGCTGCTAATCTTCCTTTGTGAATGTGGTTTCAATGTCCCTTCTATTAGAAAGTTTGACATGAAAATGAGAAACTTTTAGCTTAGAAATTACACCAACTTGTAGCTTACAACTTCCAGAATCTGATTTTAGTTGTTTCAGGTCTTTGTTGTTGTTTTTCTTCTTTCGGTTTTTCCCAGTTAGGGTTCGCCACAGCGGAACTTTGGTCTGCTAATGACTGGCAGTAGATTTTTACAGTGCCAGCTCGACGCCCAACCTTCAAAGAAGGCACACCCATTCAGGTCTCTGTTAGTGAAAGTAAATAAAAAAATCCATCCTGTCAGGAAAAACGAAGACTGTACACCTCAAGAACTCTGCTGCTTTCAGCTTGCTATCCAAGCCACACCCCCCAGCCCTGGCATGTTTTTCATACTGTTCACTGCTGCAGTAACCTAAGCTAGCCTTTCTTAGACCAGGAAAAGGAATCTAATTTACAGTGCTTTGTAAAAGTATAGCCAGAGGATCAAATTGCTGCTGCTGCTTCTAGAATACTTCTACAGTCCAGCCCTTTCCAAAAAATCACAAAGGAAACCAATGCCCTGGGCGAGTGTGCATTGACCCTGCCTGGAATAATATTCTTATGGTGGGAATATCAAAAGGTCATAGCCTGAGACTACCATTTGGACATACTCTGCTTTGACATAGGTTGTCCCTTTTAATTTTCTTTACAAAAAATGAACCACTGTTCTGAAGTTTCAAAAGGTTCTGCCCTGTCAAGATAGCATCAGAGTTGTCTTTGGACATCCAAGGTATGAAGCATCCTTTATCCCTCATTTTTTCCTCCCAAGAGGAAACTGCAGTGAAAACATTCCTCATACTTTCACAATTAGTCAGTACAATTCAGAATTCTGAAAATCAATGCTGCATGAACATGCACTTTTCTCCCAAACCTTTCAATAGCTTTAGCATACTTGTCTGAAGGAGGATTAAAATTAACAAAATGCTTAGCAGCAGCTGGATTGACTAAAGTCATAGCCGCTGGGCCAGGTCTGGGGCAAGCATACAAACACTTGAAAGACTAAGGAATTGTGTACATTCTCCCACTTTCTTAGGGGCAGAAGGTTGGCTGTCAGGGAAACCACAGGCTTTGACAAACATATCCTCAAGTGCTGACAGCTCTGGGGGTATGGATGATGGTTCTGGGAATTCCATTTGTGGCAATTCACAGCACTTTTTTAAGGGAACAAAAAAACTTTGCATTCTCCTTCTAAAAACCGTGGAACATTGAGGAAATGCTACCAGTGAAAGTGAATCCCTCACAGGGACATCATATCAAACTTTCCTCAGAATCTGAATCACAAACCTGAGAAGAAAAACTTGCATCGGTTCCTTTAAAATCCTCTACAGATGCCAAATCTTAACACTTCAGGGAATGAGGAATGCTTTTTCCTTTTACGTGAAACCATCTTACAAGAAGGGTCAATTCCCTGTACAAGACCAGTACCAAGCCTACTAAATTACACCTGTCCAGAGAAATTGTCACAGGAGAAGTTAATTTTTTTTTTCTGTTACTTTTTTTTTCACAGAAAAGTTGCGGCAAACAGACCTAGTATTGCCAGCAACTGCTTCCCTGAAATGGGCACAACATTTTGGCTAAGGGCACATCCCCTGCCACTTTTCCCATGATTGACAAACGTGGTTCTCCCTAGCCCAACGGCTGCAGTTTGGACTGTGGCATGGTACATGGTGGCTGTATGGAAAACATCAGAGAGATAAGAGGAAAAACATATGTGAACAGAGTAAACAGCTTTGGCCACAGCAGAGTCACCCACCTGTACCTGTTGCAAATTACCAGCCTGTTGTGATGGCAAAGACTGCTTAGTTAACTCTTTCTTTTTGTAGCAGGAAGAAGGTCTGACCAAGGGAATTGCTGTTTGTTTCATGATCAAGACAAAAATGGTGCTTTTTCCCCAGAGAATCTTAGCAGCACTAGTCAGTAAAACAGTAAATTAACAACAAACTCACCCCCCCCCCCACACACACACACACAAACACAGCAAAAAAGTACTTTATACACTTTCCCCAGCTCCTCAAAGTAAAATAAGCACAATTACTCCACTTAAAAGTACATAAAAATAAGGCAACAGTCAATATTATTAATTGTTTTTTCACAAGAATTTAGTTCAAACAACTAAAACATAATGTGGAGGTTTAGTTCAAACAACTAAAACATAATGTGGAGGTTTTTCCCCAAAGGGAACTTATTTGCTCAGCAATGAAACAGCATTAGCCTAAAATCTATCCTTAAAAGCTTGCACGTGAATGTTCTTCTTAGCGACAGGAAAGCTCTGAAGGGCTTGGACTCCAAACCACTCTTTTTAGTTAGCACAACTTGAGCCAACAGGTTAGGTATGTCTGAAAGGTGCACTGAAGCTTTGAAAGCTGGCTGGTTATTGTATCCTGTGGAGGATATAACCCATACAGCCTAGACGTCTGCAGCAATGATCAATTTGAAGAACTTCGATGATATAACCCAAACATAGAAAACCTTTAGAGAAAATTCAGAGGTCTGCAATGATGGGAATGGAAGACAAGTATCCTTTAAAGTAGTATTACCAGCCAACTCCCAGAAGAGATGACATGTAATAGAGTGTCATGTTAACATTTGGAGACGGGTAACAGTCTGTCATGTTAACATTTTGAAACTTCAGAACAATCTGAGAAAGAATAGAGCTAGTACTGATCTCTAAGAAGGATCCTTCTCTGCACCAGAAAATTCTGGATTAAAACATTTCCTTCATTAATCTGGGACACTGGCTCTATGACCCCCAATGAAAGCATTAGAAAGAACACCTAATCCGGTGAATGGGGAGCGATTCCCCAAAAAGGAGGTAGGCTTTTCCATTACCATCTGTAACCTTCCTGAAAAACTAGTAGAACTAATAGTCTAAGACAATTTGATACCAGAAAGGGAGATGAAGAACCAGTTACTGGGACAAATCCAAAGGAGTGGCAGGGAGGGAAGGTGGCTATGGAAGGATAATGGAAAAGTCATTCTAATATAGGAGACTTTCCCTTAATCTAGGAGGATCCTTCTTTTTTGTTAGATCTTACATGCCACTAAAACTTAAACTTAAAGATGTGCTTACCAAAAGATAAGTGCTTGCTAGGTTTCTTTAAGAAAAGGAAAAAAAAAGAAACAGATTACAGAAAGAGGACTAAAGAAGTTTAGTTGTTGTTTGTCTTTCTGCTTTTCTCGGTTAGGGGTCGCCACAGCGGAACTCCGGTCCGCTAATAATTGGCAGTTGGTTTTTATGGTGTCGAGTTGCCAGCCCAACCTTCAACGAAGGCATGCCCATTCAACGCATGTCTTTCGAACGCCCACTTGACTGCAGGGAGGACTAACTCCACACAGAAGGCACTCCCAACCCAAGCTGAGAATCAAACGGGAGAACCTTAGTAACCCCTTGAATCAATTTTCTTACATTACAGTTAGCATGGTCGCCTAAAGGCAAGAGGTTTTCCGGAACGATTCTCGGCTGGGGTACCTTCTGTGCAGGTCTGCATGTCCTCCCTGTGGTTGCATGAGTTTCCGCCAGTTGTTCCGGTTTCCTCCCACATTCATGCAGTAGGTGGACTGGACACTCTAAATTGGCCATAGGTGTGAGTGAGTGGCACGAATGAACTACCGCAGAAGGGCTAGCCACCCGGCGGTGTAAACCTTGGCTTGAGATGATTGTCACTGCTGAAGTGACACCCTGACCCCATATGCAAAATGGGAAAAGGGGTTGTGGATGGGTGGATGTATATCACAATAACCTACAAAGTCATCACCCTAAGTTGTCAGGTTTGATGCCACAAATGTTTACCAGATATCTGACACAAGGTAAAATGCCTTTCACTACAAAACAACCTGTCAACAAATTAACAAAGGAAAATATGCATTTTCGTGGCTGTACTGCGTTAATAAAAAATAAAGACTTAAGTTTGTGCTTGGTTGGGTTATGGATCACGACAGTTCCAACTGTTTCCCTGGTGATTTGGTTGTAGATGGAAATAAACCTCTATCTCTGATTGAATTTAATGTGTAGTTTGTAAAACAGCAATACTTTAATTCCTTGCTTACTGAAGGAGAAATTGAGAAGGCTCTAAAATGACTACAACATGTTTAGATGATGGGACTCATTATCAAAGCAGAACCATTATGGAAGGAGTTAAGAAGCATTTGAAGCATTCAACAAATCAATCTCTTTGCCTGCCTAATATAGTACAACTAAACAGTCTTGTTAATAATATCTTTTCTACTACATTCCCCTTTGCATAGAGGCTCTGCCCCTGTACAAATTAGTCGTTAATTTTCTCAGTGTCATTAGCCCCAACACCCTTTTAGAAGGCCAATGGAAATGCCCATCACACTCTGTGTAAAACACATTATTTCACATTATATGTTCAATTCACACTGTACCTACTGCTTTGCACCACTGTCCCTTTCCTTCACATTGTTCCTACTACCCTACACAACTTCCTAAAGATAAAATAATGTTAATAAAAACATATTTCAATCAAGAGAACATGGATCAATTGCTAACTTGTTAAAAGGCACCTGCCCTATCCATCATTTAGGGCACATGATGCAACGTGCAATCACTTTTTAGTGTCATCTATAACCATTGTCTCAGCACAACATTTCATTTGCTCAGTACATTTTCGAAGATGATTAGAATCCTTAGCTCCCTTCTCCCTTATGAGCACAGCAGCTCAACTTCATAACATCCATGATTTTTTTCATCCACTTGTGGTCCGAAATGACTTCACCAGACTAATGCTACCATTTCATCAACTTACAGTGTCTTATTTTTCTCTTCTACTGTGTTTACACATGTGGGGTCTTTAACTGGCCCTCACAAATCAAGTGGTATATGAACTACATATTATTCAGATCTCTGCAAACCATCCAATACTGTTGCCTTCTTTTCCACAAAGTCCACCACATCTGAAGATATCCCAAGAAATTACCTCACAAGTACAACATTATGACCACACTTTTAGAAACATTGTCTAGATGGCTTGGGCACATTTGTTTGCCATACTTAATGTAGCTTGCTCCTCTAACAAGCATATCCAAAGAATTTCCTTTTCCAAATACTCCAAACATAAAATTACCTATGATGCACATTCATCTGGACGTCTTCAGCCAAAAGTGCACCATTTCTCATATCTAGCCAGTGAACCCCAGTTACAAATTCTTGTTGCCATTTCATTTGTGTGCAGTAACTCTTTCCATACTTCTTGTCCCTTCATCTTTTGTCTCTAAGAACACACCACATTAATTCACACAGCAACAAACCTTTTAAGCATTTGATACAGTTAATGTATGAAAAAATAATTATAAAAAGGAGTAGAAAATGCAGGTTCTTTCTTCAACAATCCTACCTCTCTTCCTCCAATAAAAAAATTATGACATGACCAACAGCTTTTTTTACCGAGCCAATCACCACCTTCACTGCCCTCAGCTTCATCCTGCAGTTTTGTAAAGGATTAAACCACATGCTTAGCAGATTCACATGAACATGTAGTCTCTGTCTTATGCCTCTCATCCAATGTATTTATAACTCAGTGATAACAGCAGATCATATCAAAATAGCTACTACCTTCATATACCGTTATTTTCTTTTAGGTATCTGAAAGTCATAAGCCATTTAATTTCCCTTTCACCTCACCAAAGTTAACACGTTCCTTTAGTAGGTCTTTATATAGGTTCCAGCATAAATCTTCTGATTACCCAAATGTGTACATGCTGAAATGGCATCTACATGAAGTGTCACAGACAGTCTGATCATATGGCATTACAATGAAAAAAAAAATAGCTTCTATAGTCAACTGGTGATGCTCCTCCCCAAACACCATCTATAAATACAGGACTACAATAACACAGCACAATACATCACAGAAATTTTATTTGATCTAATTTCACATAAAGCCATACTGAATACAAGTAAAATTCATAAGCAGGAGAATGTTTTGCCATTACCCTCATAACTCACCGTCCCTGGAGTTTACACTGAGCACTTTCAATATGCCTACCTTGCCTCAATTAATTTTCCTTAAAAAAAAAAAAAAAAAAAAAAAAACTGCACCGATGACTTAAATACACTGCAGATGTACACAGAGAGAGACAGCTATTTTACCAATATGAATTTTAAATACTGCTGTAATGTTACTTGCAGTGATGCATCTTTCTGCTCTCATACTAACAGCCATGGGATCCGCTCTCATACTAACAGCCATGGGATCCGTATTCTGCCTAAATACAAATTTTCCTTCTCAGGACAGTTAAAACGTGACATCATTACACAAATAAGGTATAGTATTACTCTCTCTGTATGCCCCAACAAGGACATTCATTCCTCTAACAAGTCAGAGACCTAGGACTCATTCATTCCATGGCAACAACTGGACAAAGGAGAGCAAAGCCACTACCTATATGAGGCTTGGGGGTTTTGCACTTAGAGTTCCAAATCTCAGTATGCATGTCACATAATGACCCCCCCCCCCCCGGGTTGGCATGGAACGGACATGCTGGCAATGATGCGTGTATTTTCTTCCATGGGTGACTTAACCCCCTCACGACTGTCTTGCACCACTCAAAGCTAGTGTTACTGCATAAACTCTGATCTCCAAGAGGGATTCTACCACAGTTTAAGCACCTGAACATGTGCCCCCCCCCCCCTCCACAATGAGAGGTTAGCCAGCAAAGCCATATTCTTCTTTCCCCATGCCAGCTCCAGTAAGTATCATCTGAGATGCTTTCTGAATTCAGTGTATGGCATGATATTTTTACAGAAATACTTAATCAGTAACCTCATCTTTGACCAAAAAGAGACAAGTTCAAATACTAGTTCAATGACAGCTGTTAGGATACTCCTTAATTTTCAGGGAAGCCAAACAACTGGAAAGCCATTAAAAAGGGAGAAAATATTAGAAAAAAATGAAGTAGGACAGATAATTGAAAATTACTCTTCTACTAAGGATTTCACATTACAGCACATATCCCTGGGATATTACTTTCAATACATGAGAGAGAGAAATTGAGATTAGCCTGTTATTTTACCTGCTCACACTCACCTGGTAGCACCATAGACATGAGGGCCAGCACAGACTACAATAACACTGCAGCCAACATGCTTTGTCAGTCTATTTTATACAGTTCATATTTCCTCTACATTATTTTATTTTGCACATACACAGAGAAACCTGAAAAAAAGAAGTTATGTACTTATGTAATGTTCCATCTGTGTTGTCTGTCTTCATTCTTCCTCAACGAATGGGTTCAGATTTTATCCGTCAGATCCAACTCAGCAGATGCTAAAGCTCACAGCCACCAGATCTCTTGAGCTTCTCCCTTACCCCCAAAGCACCTCCCCAATTACCTCAGATCTTGTTTGCTGCTATATTAGTGTAGGAAGATGAAGAGAATTATGGAAAGCCACTGAAACTCAGTGCTGAAACCTTACAATGCTACATTTCAAAATACTAACTTGAAAATCACAGACATGCATAAAACACCAATGACTAACTCTTTCCAGAACTTAAAACTACTTGCGTACCCCTCTTAACAGAAACCGGACAATATAAAACCAAACTAGGAGGGGACTGTGCCCCCCCCCCCCAAACTATATATCCTAACTCCAGGATCGCACTACAGTGGGGAAAATGGCTTATACCTTTTACTTACCTTACAGTAGTCTACACGCTGCCACTACTGCCAAGAACGCAAAAAACACCCACCACATTACTTGAGATACTTCCCATAAAATATATAAACAGACATACCCACATTTAGAAACACTATTTTCTACATGACTATCGGTATTATGACAATCAGCACTATAAGTTACAGTAATTCTTTTTAACACAAGCAAGTCACAGGAGAAGGGAAACCCACATCATGTCTATGGCTTACAATTCAGTACAACGAGATTCAGTCTTCAGTACAATGAGATTCAGTCAAATGAGTTTTCAGTATTTTGAAAATTCGGCATTATGGTCTCGGTCAAATGAAATTTCAGTCATGTGAAGCAGACCTCCAGAGTCATATATACATACAAAACACACATATTTAGAGACCATGTATATACTCATTCTTCCAGAAGCAATGGAAGGGGGTTGGCGAGAGGTGAACTGAGGAAGAATGAAGATTGACCACACAGATGGAATGTTATGCTAAGTACATAACTTCTTTATATTATGTTGTCAATTTTTATTCTATCCTCAACGAGACTGACAGCATCTCTAGCTACTTGTACCCTGGGTGGACTCAAGGAACGGTATTCCTGAGCACCATAGAACCAAATGATGCCCTACTTCTGGAGACCAGATCTAACTTGTAATGAGTGATAAAGGTATGAGGAGTAGCCCAAGTTGCTCCTGCACAAATATTGTCCATAGACATCCTAGATTGAAAAACCATGGATATAGCCACGGATCTAGTCTAGTGTGCTTTCAATGGGTGTGTAAGAGAAATGTCCAATTTATCATAGGCAAAGAAGATACAATTTGTCAGCAACTTTGACAGAGTAACTTTGGAAATTGATTTTCCCAATTTTGGTCCAGAGAAGGAGATAAATAGTTGGTCTGCTTTCCCGATTGTTGTATGCAGACAGAATTGCAACAGATAGTACTATTGATGATGGATTCTGACACCACCTTTGGAAGAAAGGACGGGTTGGTACACAAGGTTACTCTATTTTTGTGGAAAACCAAGTAAGGAGGTTTAGAAAATAATGCTTGTATCTCAGAAATTCTTCTTGTGGAAGTAATGGCAACCAAGAAAATTGTTTTCCATAAAAGATATTAAAGGTCACACGTAGCTGTTGGTTCAAAGGGAGATTGTGTGAGAGACTGAAGCATCAAATTCAAATCCCATGGAGGTGTAGAGTCTTTAAAAGAAGACTTTAGAAGGAGTGCCCCTTTTAAGGAGGCCTTGCTCAATTTGTGAGAAGCTATGTGTACCCCATTCAATCCTGTATGGTAATTTGAAATTGCTGCTAGCTGTACCCTAATGGTTGAGGCAGTAGCACAGTTTTGAAAAAGGTGAGCAAGGAAATCTAAAATGTGATTAATGGGGGCTGAAAAGGGGTCACGTTTATGTTGCAGAGCCCAAATGGCAAACCTTTTCCATTTACTTGAATATGTTTTCCTTGTCGAGGGTTTATGGGAAGACAGAATTATATATCAAACAGGTGATGAGAGCATAGACTGTCTGGCAATGAAGGGAACTGGAGAAGCCAAGCAGTCAGCTTGAGGTTTGGTACATCTGAGTGTGACATGCCAGTTGGGTGAGACAGGAGGTCTGGAGTCAGATCTAGGTTCCACAGTGGTTGAACAAGGTGAGGCCATAGGAAGGGTAAACAAATTTGTCGAAGCCAATAGCGGACAATGAGGATCACCGTTCTTCAACCTAGCAGCTTTCAGCAAAATTTTGGAATCAACAGGGTTTGGTGGGAAGGCATAAAGGACCACTCATGAAATAGAACATCTCTCGGTGACTGCCCCTGTGGGGGAATTAAGGCAAAGTAGTTGCTGCACTTGTTGTTTAGGGGAGAGGGAAAAAAATTGCATCATGGCTGGCCCCACTGATGGAAAATCTCGTCTGTCGCTTTCTCATTGAGGGACCACTTATGTAGAAGAATGCACCAGCTCAGTTTGTCCTCAATCACAATGGATCTTCCTGGATCGTGTGTCATTAAAAGAAAGCGGTCAGAAGAGATCACTCACTGCCAAACCCTGAGCACTTCTCGACACAATGGGCTGGACTTGGTTCCCTCATGTTTGTTGGTTGAGGTACCAGATGACTGACATGTTGTCCATTTTGATTGCAATCATCCCAGAGGGAAGAACATCTTGAAAAGCTCACAACGCCAAGAGCACTGCTCTCATCTCTAGGACATTTATAGCAAATTGGCCTCTTTGAGGGACCAAGTACCCTGGACCATCTTACCCAGATAATGCCCTCCCACCTTATCTGGGAAGCATCCATGGTCACTATGGCCATGGGCTATTGGGGAACGAAGGGACAGCCATGGAGCAGTTGATCGGACTGGATCCACCAATAGAGATCTCTTCTGTAAGTGTTGTTAACTTATCTGATATGACACTGATGAAAAATTGCCCACTGAGTAGCCAATATACACTGTAGGATCCACATGTAAAACCTGACAAATGGAAAAAGAAGTTATGTCTTACCATATCGTTCCATCTGTGTTGTTGATCTTCGTTCATTCATTACTGAGTAATGAATGAACGAAGATCAACAACACAGATGGAATGTTTTGGTAAGACATAACTTCTTTATCTGATGTTGCTAATCTTCATTCATTCCTTACTGATGGGTTATCGGTTCCATCCTCGGAACCAAGCAAGCCATATATCAAGCTCATGTCAGCCAAAAACTCTCGACCCAAGGTCCTACCCAAAATTCTCTGCTCCCTGTTACCTCAGCTCCAGTTTGCAAGTTGATAGACAAAAGTAGAGGCTACCTCTGGTCATAACAGACCTACAATAAAGGAGTATATGAGATCAAACAGGAACCTCCAGAGGGGGACGGAGGGTGGGGAGTAATGAATGAACGAAGATCAACAACACAGATGGAACATAATGGTAAGATATAACTACTTTATCTGACGTTGTAAATCTTCGTTCATTCCTTACTGATGGGACAGAGTCCCCAGCTACCTGTATCCCTGGGTGGACCTCATGGAAGGACATTCCTGAGCACCATGCAGCCAAAAGAAGCTCTACCTCTAGAGGCCAAATCCAATTTGTAATGGAGAATAAAGGTATGAGGTTTGGCCCAAGTCACAGCTGAGCAAATATCATTGAGGGAAGCCGTAGCATGAAAAGCTGCTGAAGTCACCATAGACCTTGTAGAATGTGCTTTCACTCTGTGAGGCAAGGTGACATTCTTCTTGTTGTAGATAAAGGTGAGGCAAGGTGACATTCTTCTTGTTGTAGATAAAGGTAATGCAATTTCTCAACCATGAAGCCAATGTAACTTTTGAGACAGGATGACATAGTCTTGGTCCAGAGAAAGCCAGAAATAGTTGGTCTGATTTACGGGTAGATTTTGTTCTGTAAAGATAAAATCGTATTTGCCTATGAACATCCAAGGAGTGCAGGTAACACTCTCCTCTGTTAAGAGTGGTTAGGAAAAAATACTGGAAAGTCAACAGACTGGTTGATAGACTGCTCTGACACTACTTTTGGTAAAAAGGAAGAATTAGTCCTCTGTGATACCCTATCCTTATGGAAGATAAGACAGGGAGGTTTGATACATAAGGCTTGAAATTCTGAAAAGCGTCTGGCCGATGTGATTGCAATTAGAAAGTTTTCCATGAGATACATTTTAAATCACATTAAGATGCAGGTTCAAAGGGAGAGCTGTTAGGGCTTGTAGGACCAAGGCCAAATCCAAAGGTTGTACTGGTTCTCTAAGGGAGGTTTTAGGTGAAGAACCCCCTTCAAGAGTCTATGTGACATGAGTGAAGATTCCGGAACACCAATGTGGAAATTCAAAATGGCAACTAAATGCACACAAATAGTAGAGGCAGACACCCCAGAGTGGAAAATGTGTGATAAGCAATCCAAAACCACCAAAACTGGGGCTGACAAGGGGTCTAACTGTTTATTTACTGCCCATAGAGAAAACCTTTTCCATTTATTGAGATAGATTAGTCTGGTGGACGATTTATGAGATGCAATAAGAATACTATGCACTGGAGACGAGAGGCTTTCCTGCCTGGCAATCACTGGAAGTGGAGAAACCTAGCTGTCAGCTTCAGGGTTGTTAGACTGGAGTGAGTCAGACCCCGCAGATGGGAGATCAACGTTGGGGATGGATTGAGGATCCACAGTTGATCTAGTAGGTGAGGCCAGAGGAAGGGGAACCAGACTTGTCAAGGCCAATATGGAGCAATGAGGATCACTTTGCTTTTCAACTGTTGTGCTTTCTTCAGAAATTGGGAGATGAGGGGGAGAGGAGGATAAGCATAAAGTAGACCCAAGGGCCAAGCGTGGACTAGAGTGCCCTCGGTGACCATCCCCAAGGGGGGATCAGGGCAAAATAGTTGTTGCACTTGTAGTTGGTTGGGGAGGGGAATAGGTCGCAGCAAGGCTGGCCCCAGTGGTTGAAGATTTTTAACACCATCACAGGGTTGCGGGACCACTCGTGAGGTTGTAGAATGCACCTGCTCAATTTGTCCGGTATCACATTGGAGCTCCCGGGAATGTGCGTTGCAGTCAGAAAGCAGTTGGAAGCCATCGCCCACTGCCATATTCTCAGGGCCTCATAACATAATGGATAAGATCTGGTGCCCCCTTGCTTGCTGATGTAGCACACCACTGACATGTTGTCTGATTGGATCGCAATAGACCCGGATGGAAGGATGGAATGGAATGCTTGCAACACTAGTAGCACTGCCCTCAGTTCCAGGACATTGATATGCAAAAGGGCCTCTGTCTTCGACCAAACGCCTTAGACCGAGTTTCCCTGACATAGCCCCCCCACCCCATCAGGGAGGCATCCGTGGTCACCGTGGCTTTCGGCTGATGGGGTTGAAGGGGCGATACTATAGTTGGGGATTTCGAGACGTCCACCAGAGTAATCTTGCTTGCATTTCTTGAGTTACACTTATCTGAAAAGACAAAGTATGTTGTAGAGGGTATCACTGAGTGAGACGTAACCACTGAAGGAGCCTCATGTGGAATCTGGCTAGAGGAACAGTGGTGATCGAGGCTGCCATTGACCCCAAGAGTTGGAGTATAGATCAAGCAGGAGATTTGTGGTGACAGAGCAGCAGCTGAACCTGTTGCCTTATTCTTTGAAGCCTGTGGTCCGGAAGAGATGCTGTGCAATAACTCATGTACAACAGTACCCCGGATGAATTCCAAAGACTGAGCTGGGGTCGTGTTGGACTTCTCCCAGTTTATGGTAATTCCCAGGCATTGTGCTGTGAGAAGAGTGAAATGCAGGGCTTTTTCCAGTAGACGCTTGGCGGGGTGGTGAGGAGCCAGTCATCTAGATATGGAAAAGTGATAAAAACTGCCATGCATTTGGTGAACACTCTGGGAGCTGTAGAGAGACTGAAGTGCAGAGCTCGAAATTGGTAGTGACTGGCTCCTATGTGGAAGCAGAGGTATCTTCTTGAGTGTTTGTCCATTTTTATGTGGTAATACGCATCTTGAATATCTACAGAGCACATCCAATCATCTTCTTCCAGGAGAGGAAGGATAGACTGAACTGTGTCCATCCGGAATTTCTCTGTTTTTACAAATTTGTTCAGTGTGCTGAGATCCAGAATTGGTCTCCAGTCCCCTGCCTTTTTTGGCACCAAAAAGAACCTTGAGTAAAAAACGGATCCTATCTGGTCTGGGGGGACTGTCTGGATGACTCTTTTTTTTTTTGTAGCAGCTTTTGGATTTCATGTGCTGCTGCTTCCCTTTGACTGGGTGGAATGTCGGGTAATAGTCTGGGTGAGGTTGGATAAAGATGGAAGGGGATGCAATAGCCTCTGGATATTATCTGTTGTACCCAAGAGTCGGTGATTATATTTCACCAGGCATCGGGGTACAAGGAAAAAGGACCCCCAACCGCTTCCAGAGGTGAGCAGTCGGGCAACACTTCAGGAGCTTTGATAAGGTTGGCCAGAGAAAGAATCTCTGGAACCCCGGTTTTGCGGAACTCCTCTGCCTCGAAAGGGGCATCTTCCATTGGAGTTTCCCCCTCTGCCTCTAGGGGAGACCTCGGCACGTGCATCACGGAAAGAGCCCTGTTATTTCCTGTGCCACATCTTCCTACTCCTCTGATTTCTGGAGTAGAATTGTTGAGGAGTGGAGTGTCTGACACCAACGGCAGATAGGGTCTTTCCATCTTGTTCGCACCTTGCCAGCATATCTTTAACTTTATGGCCAAACAAAGAAGCGGCCTCGATGGGGGCATTCATGAAGGAAGCCTTAAAGGAGTCCGCAAAGTCACAAAGGCGCATCCAGGCATGTCGTCTGGTGACTCTACCCGTGCCTGCCGCTCTAGTCACTCCTTCCGTTGCGTGAGAAATAAGATGCAAGAAAGAATTGGAAATGGACTCTAGGGTGGCTATCTGAGAAGCTACATTGTCACGGACCTCATCAGAAACAGCTCCTGCCAAGGTTTCAGAGAGTTTGTTGATAAGCTCTCTCTGGAGCCTCGTAAAGTGTGCCAAATAGTTCAAAGACTTATGGCGAAGGTCAATGAAGCAAACACATGCTTCCCTAGTCTGTCTATTGCCTGGGACTCCTTGTTGGGTGGATGGAAAGTTTGGCTCTCTTCTGCCAAGTCTTTCTTAGTTGCAGCCACCACCACCACCATGGCATCTACTGGAAGACCTCGTGACCAATGGGGATGCTCATCTGGGGGGTGATAAGATTTTATCCGGCCTCCACGGTATTACCTCAAGGGTGTCAGGAGCCTTCCATGCATGCTGGACTATGAGCTGGATGAGCTCATCGGCCAGCGGGGTAACCCAGGAGGTAGGGGTCGGGCACGAAAGGCCTGCAGGAATATGGATTTCTCAAAGGAAGGATAAGAGGAGTTCCTTTCACCCCTCTAAGGATTTCAAGGATGTCACCCAAGGACATCTCATCACAGGGTGACCGTGGGGACCCTTCCCCGTCATCAAAGTCCGTATCTTCAGTCAAAGACTCCTCAGTGGAGTCCATGTGCTTCCTCTTGCACAAAGCTTTGCTGAGTACTTCCTCAGTGGGAAGTTCTGGTGAAGACTGTAAAGAGGGAGTCTCCTGAGGGAGATGAACCTGAGGCTCTTGTGCCCGGTGTCCGGTGGTTGTGGCCTGTGAGAGTTGCAGCACAGAGGGGGGAGAGGACTCCAACATGTGGGGTTTGCTAGTGGAGCAAGCGCCCTCTCCATGGCCTGGAAGGTTGGCCAGCCCAAGGAGCCCAGAACTAAGCACAACAACCTCGGAACTGGGGTCACACCACGCCCCAACAAACAGACCCCCAGACCAGGAGTCTCAAGAGGACTGTGAAGCATGAGAGAGGGAGGATTCCTGGAGGGTGCCATAGAAAAAATCGTCGTGGAACCAAGAATACCCTCCCCCATGGCACAGCCATTGGCCTGAGAAGAGCCCAATGCCCAGTGCAACTGAGGGCCACAAGGATGACTCCGGCTTCAAAGTGAGATCCACTATTCGGGTCGGAGGGAGGGAAGCAGCTGCTGGAGTAATGGTCTTCAATATTTGGGTGAAAGTCAAAGGAGGAGTGTACATTGGGGTTTGAGGAGATATACGTTCACCTGAAGGAGGGAACATGGGTTTCAACGGTTGAGAAAGACCTCTGGCCACAAGCAACTGGTCAACAAGCTGCAACACATCTTGCTCAGAGAGGATCTTGGTCGACCTCATAGAGAAACCTGAGGGTGATTCTGGCCTTTCTAGAAAAGGACTATATTGGCTACCAACAAATGGATCCAAGGAAGGAGAGTACATGGTCCTTTCTAATTCGAGAGGTGCAGAGCCCGGAACAGAGGATGTCTGCACTGAAGAGAACGGTGCCGAAGTAGTCTGCGCTGACGTCAGCATCATAGAAGTTGAAGGTGTCTGCACCGATGGGTACGGTGCCATCGAGGAAGGTGTCTGCACTGGTAACAATGACTGTGCTGAAAGGGACTGCACCGAAGAGCATGTTGGTGCCGAAAGTGTCTGCACCTTGGAGGACAGTAATGTCATACTCAGGGCCGAAGGGGATTGTACCAACGGTACCGAAGGAGACTGTACCTGCATGGATGGTACTGGTAAGGGCTGCGACAAAACTGTCAGAGCCGTAGTTGTTTGCAGTGGGAACTCTGGTGCCAGTGTCGATAAGGAGGACATGGCTGGAGCAAGAATCAACTGGGGTGGTGCCAAGCCTGGAGCCGAAAGGGTCACAGGTGGCAGCATCGAAGTAGTAGTCATTTTCACCTTACGAGTCGACTCCCTACGATCTCCAGACGGAGATGAGATGAGCGACCTCGATGAGGAAGAGGAAGAATGCCTCTTACAGGGTTTAACAGGAGGGGGTGAGCCCTCTGATCCACAGAAAGGAGATTTGAGAAGACCTTTCAGGATTAACTTGTTCTTTCTCTCATTAAGAGTCATGGTCAAAACATTTCTACAAATCCCACACTGGGGATCCACTGTAAGGAGGGAGACATTCAAACAACAGACACATAGGTCATGGCCATCGGAAAGCGGTAACTTATGGCCGCAATCCTTACACTGTTTAAAACCAACACTACTTTACTTATCTGACATAATGATGTGGAGAACAACAACAGTATCAAGAAGAAGAGGAAAGGCTATCCAAAGGGGTAAGAAGAGAAAAGGAAGGAGGATTACCAACAATGGTAATGAAGAATTACCTCAAAGGTAAAAAAAAAGGGTAATAAAAAGGGAAATAGACTAATCGGAGAGAGTCTTAAAGATACGACAGGGTAGGAGAATAATACAAGAAACTGTTTGAAAAACTTTAAAGTAAAAACGATATATAAATTTTCAAAAAATGATACACTTAGCTAAAGAGAGTGGCTTGACACAGCTGTACAGCAATGTGGCAAACAAGATCTGAGGTAACAGTGAGCAGATCATTCTGGGTAGGATCTTGGCTCGAGAGTTTTTGGCTGATGCAAGCTTGATATATTGCCAGCTTGGTTACGAGAATGGAACCAATAACCCATCGGTAAGGAATGAATGAAGATTAAAAATATCAAATAAAGAAGCTATGTCTTACCAAAATGTTCCTTCTGTGTTGTTGATCTTCATTCATTCATTACTCAGTACTGAATTAACCAAGATTAATAACATCAGATCTAAGGTTATCACTGCCACCTTGAGGCCTACAGTTCGGAGAATTGTGCAGGCTGAGATTGATGCATTCTTTATAACCTTCTTGACCTGTAACCTTATTGTTTGAAACTGGTGTGATGGAAGGGAAGCAATGGCAGTTTTTGTGCTGAGCAGTGCTCCAACATATTCCAATGTCTGAGTTGGCTGAAGTCCTGATTTACTGTAGTTTATGGTATTTCCTAAGAGAGCACAGATGTGGAGAAACTATCTCTTGCATGTATGAGTTGATGCCTGGTCAGAGTGGTAATGAGCCAGTCCTCCAGGTAGGGAAACACCCAGAATCCCTGCAGTCTGAGGTAAGTTGCTACTACTGCAATGCATTCGGTAACCACCCTGGGGGCTGTGGTGAGTCCAAAGGGCAGTACTCAGAATTGGTAGTGACTGGCTCCTAGCCGGATGTGTAGGTAATTTCTGGATCACCTGTTCATTTTTATTTGATAGTAGGTACCCTGAAGATCTATTAGATTAGAAGCGCTATTTGAATCGAAGGGTCTGAACAGTGTTGAAATATGACCGGCTGATAAGGGTGGAGGCATTGTGGTCCTGGATAAGGAATTATATATTAATAATATGATGAACCTCCTAGGCGATGGATAATACAACATATACACTGATATCCCCTAAGATACCGAAAGGAGTGATTGAGAAGGTTCAATTTTTTGTATTTGACTTGCTGGTCTCTGGAATGATTTCTGAATATTTGTTTGAATACTTCAAGGTTGAGTTTCCTGTGGTTCCTATGATGTATGGTCTACCAAAAGTGCACAAAAATTTGCACAACCCCCCTATGCGTACTATTGTGTCCAGTAAGGGTTGGGCTACTGAGCCACTTTCGATATTTGTAGAGAAGAATTTGTATCTATTTTTGAATGAATGTGACACTGTTCTAAAGGATACCAAGGATGTTTTGAATGACTTGAGTATACATTTAGAATAATTAACAGATCCTGGTTTCTTTGCGATTCTAGATATGGAGTCTTTATTCACTGTCATTCCTAACAGCTGGGGGATAGAGAACATCAGGGAATTGTTTCTTAGTAAGAATGTGTATGGAGGTAAAGTCAGGCTCCTATGTGCACTATTGGAGATTATTCTTGAAAACAATGTATTTATCTTTGGTGATGAATACTACATACAGAAGGTTGGTGTAGCTATGGGCACCACCTGTGCCAATAGCTATGCCAACCTTTCGTTGGTACACTAGGAAGTCAACAATGTTCTTTCCAATAATCCATACTACATTTCGATTGTGTGGTATAAACGCTTTGTTGATCATATTTTTTGCTATGGCATGATACAGAAGGATGTCTGATTGAATTTATACAATATATTAATGGTATCAGTAGTTTCCTGAATTTCACATATAAATACCCGTCTAATGAGATTGAATTCTTGGATGTGAAAGTAAATAGAGACAATCTCTGTTCTGTTTCCACTACTATGTACAGGAAAATAGTGAGGAAGAACAATGTGCTACATAATGGGAGTATGCATCCTAAGCATACTAAATTGAATGTGCTAAAATTAGAAGTTATGTAAATACCATAACGTTCCATGTTAGTTGTCTTCAATCGCCTTCTTTCTTGCTGGATGGGTTCGGAGCCGATCCTCGCCTCCGACTCGGCACTTGCTAAGCTCGAGAACTCATTTTACCAGCTCGAGACAACCCTATATCCCATGATGCAAGGCATGACTACCTCAGATCTCGTTTGGTAGCTAGAAGAAAACCCTGCCAAAAAATACTTCTTGCCAAGGAAGAAGATACTAAAAGTAGGAGAAACTAGGACAATGGCAACTAACAGTAATGACTCTTCCTATTGTGAACTCTTGGAAAGAGTGACAACATCCCCAACAAAAGGAAGGTACAACCTCAAGATCAGTCCAGGCCAGGGGGAAGGAGGGAGGGACGCAAGAAAGAAGGCGAGAGAAGACAACTAACATGGAACGTTATGGTATGTACATAACTTCTAAATGTTAAGTTGTCAAACTCGTCTTCATTCTTGCTGGATAGGACCGCGTCCCTAGCACCTCTATCCTGGGTGGTTCAATGGAACAGACTCTTGAGAACTGTGGAACCAAACCTAGCCCTGTCCCTGGAGGCCAAGTCCAATTTGTAATGAGAGACAAAGGTGTGAGGAGTGGCCCAAATGGCTGCTGCACAAATGGTGTCAATAGGTAGCCTATCCTGAAAAGCTGTGGATGTGGATAGGCTCCTGGTAGAATGTGCTTTTGGTTTTGAGGACAGTTGCTTGCCTCTAAGATGATAAACATAAGAAATGATAGAAGACCGCCATCTGGATAAGGTCACTTTAGAGACTGGGAGACCTGTTCTATTCTCTGCATAAGAAAGGAATAGTTGATCAGATTTTCTGAACTGTTTAGCTCTGTCCAAATAATATCTGAGTTGACGATGGACATCTAAGCAATGAAGTTTTTGTTCAGCTTTGTCTGAATAATTAGGGAAGAAAACTGGCAAATCAATAGATTGGTTAAGATTTGCCTGGGAAGCAACTTTGGGTAAAAAAGATGGATTAGGTCTTAAAGATACCCTATCTTTGTGAAAAACCAAGTAAGGGGAATGGACACAAAGGGCCTGAAGTTCAGAAACCCTTCTAGCTGAAGTAACAGCCACCAAGAAAATTGTTTTCCAGGAAAGAAACTTTAAGGAGCATGTAGCAGCCGGTTCGAAGGGGGGTAGAATCAAGGATGCTAGCATTAAGTTCAAATCCCACTGCAGAGGGGGATCTCTGATTGGAGGCTTTAGAAGAAATATACCTCTGAGAAAGGCTTTGCAAAGTTTGTGGGACATTATGTTTTGATCTTGTAAACCAACATGAAAATTAGAGATTGCTGCCAATTGGACTTTAACTGTAGAAGCAGAAGACCCTGCTTGAAAAATCTCTGCTAAGAAATCCAGAACTGAATGCACTGGAGCAGTAAAGGGATCTAATTGTTTAGACTTTGCCCAGAAAGAAAAGTGTTTCCACTTACTAGCATAAATCTTTCTGGTGGAGGACTTAAGAGAAGCTACTATGATATCCCTAACGGGGTTAGAGATCATAGGAAGCCTGGCTAAGGAAGGAAGTGGAGCAACCAAGCAGTGAGGTTGAGAGAACGAATGGCCCGGTACGGTTGACCCGACTGGTGGGTCAGAAGGTCTGGAACTGGGTCCAGATGCCAAGGCTGCGCCAGGAGATGACAATGCAGGGACGGAAACCAAATTTGTCGAGGCCAGTAAGGGGCAATGAGGATCAACTTGGCTTTCAATACGGTAGCTTTCTGAATAACTTGTGGTATCAGTGGAAAGGGAGGAAAGGCATACAGAAGTCCTCGGGGCCAATCCTGGGTTAGAGAGTCTCTCGGGGAATGGCCTGGTAGAGGAAAAAAGGTGAAGAAGTCCGGGCATTTGCTGTTTTGGGGTGTAGCAAAAAGGTCGCAGGAAGGGAAGCCCCACTTCTGAAAAATCTCGTCCACTACCGATTGCTTGAGAGACCACTCGTGTGGCATGAGAACAGCTCTGCTCAGTCTGTCCGCTAAGAGGTTGGATCTCCCGGGGATATGCATTGCTATCAGAAACCGATGAGAGGAGATCGCCCATTGCCAAAGTCTGAGAGCTTCTCGACACAGTGGGTAGGGACCTGGTGCCGCCCTGCTTGTTGATATACCAGACTACAGACATGTTGTCCGTCTGAACTGCAATAGTCCCTAAGGGAAGAAAGTTGTTGAGGGCTTGCAACGTTAAAAGCACTGCTCTCATCTCTAGGACATTTATGTGCAGATGGTATTCTATGGGTTGCCAAGTCCCATGGACCATCCTGCCCTGATAATGCCCCCCCACCTGATCAGAGAGGCATCCGTAGTGACTGTAGCAACCGGAACTGGGGGAAGAAACAGTCGGCCCTGATGGAGCAGAGGAGAAGACATCCACCAGGTTAGATGACTCTTGCACGACTGCGTGACAAAAATCTCGTGACTCATGGGGAGTTGCTGGAATGACCATTGAGCGAACAACATCCACTGCAGAAGACGCATGTGGAAGCTGGCTAATGGCAGAAGAACAATGGCCGCAGCCATAAGACCCAGAACCTTCAGGACAAATTTGGCTCTGATCTTCTTGCTGAGTAATATGACCCGAACATACTTCTGAATGTCCAGAATTCTTCGTTCTGTGAGTCTGGCTGACATGCTGACAGTGTCTAATTCTGCGCCTATAAAGGTAATAGATTGGCAAGGCGACAGAAGATTTTTGAAATTTATTGAAATCCCCAATTGCTTGCAGGTTTGCAGAGTGTGGTCTCTGGCCTTGAGAAGTTGATGCCTGGTGGTGGCGGAGAGGAGCCAGTCGTCTAGATACGGAAACACCTGGAATCCTTGGCGTCTCAGATGAGCCGTAACCACTGCCATGCATTTGGTAAACATTCTGGGGGCTGTAGTGAGGCCAAAGGGCAGGGCTCTGAATTGAAAATGACTGGACCCCAGCCGAAAGCGGAGAAACCTTCTGGAGCGCCTGTGAATCTTTATATGATAGTACGCATCCTGAAGGTCTATTGAGCACATCCAGTTGTCCTTGCCCAAAAAGGGTAGAATGGACTGAAGCGTGACCATCCGGAACCTTGCCTTCTTGACAAACTTGTTTAGTTTGCTGAGGTCTAAAATTGGTCTCCAATCTCCCGTCCTTTTGGGGACCAAAAGAATCTTGAGTAGGTGCCGGATCCTACTTGGTCTGCTGGCACTATTTGGATGGCTCTTTTTGCTAGGAGTTTTGATATCTCCTGTTTTGCCAATTCCCTTAGACCGGGTGAGACATCTGGAAGGGAATGATGAGGAACGGGATACCTCTCGAAAGGGATATTGTAGCCCTCGGATATGATCGACTGTACCCATTTGTCTTGAGGGAACGCCAGGCTATTGGGTACAGCGACAATCTTCCCCCGACTGCCTCCAAGGGTGGGCAGTCGGACAACACCTCAGGGATGCTGGAAGGGTTTATCAGGGAGAGTCTCCCTGCTACCCTGATTCTGCGGACCCCCTCTGCCCCTAGGGCGCCTATTATTATTACCCCTCTGCCTCTGGGGGTAAACTGACCACGTGTGTCTGGCGTGACTCCTTGAGATTTACGGAACCACATTTTCCCTCCCTTCTGACCCTTTGGATAGGGTCTTGAAGGGGTGGAGAAATGGACTCCTACGGCAGAAAGGGTCTTGCCGTCTTGCTCACACCTGGTCAATGTATCCTTCACCCGAGGCCCGAACAAAGCTGAACCGTCAAAGGGGGTATTGGTGAAGGACGCCTTAAAAGGGTCTGCAAAATTACAAAGCCGCATCCAGGCCTGACGCCTAAGTGTCACTCCTGTGCCTGCGGCCCTACTCGCCCCATCGGCTGCATAAGAAATGAGCCACATGGAGGAGTTAGTCATAGAATTGAGGATTCCTAGCTGTGAGGCAATCTTTTCCTGAGCCCCAGTGGCCGAAGGATCCTGAACCACTTCACCTAGTTCCTTGAGAATGTCTCTCTGAAGTCTGGTAAAGTGACAAAGGTAGTTCAGCGAACGCATAGCAAAGGTCGCTGAAATAAACATCCGCTTGCCGTACCTGTCCATGGTCCTAGAATTCTTATTAGGAGGATGGACAGGCACAGAAGGATCAGCAAGTTCCTTCTTGGTGGCCGCCGCCACCACCATAGCATCAACAGGGACGCCCTTAGAAAGAAACTGTTTGTCTGCCGGGGCTGTAATGAATTTGGAGGGCCTCCTAGGAACTGGTTCCACAGAATCCGGGGCTGCCCACGCCTTCCGAGCCACTACTTGCATGAGTGGGTCGAAGGGCGGAGACACCCAGGAGGTGGAGGGTCGAGATCCGAAAGCCTCCAGGTATACCGACTCATCCTCGGAGGGGTTAATGGAAGGCCAGTTCCCCCTCTGCTTAAGGAGCTCCAGGATGTCTGAAAAGGAGACATCCTCAGAGGGGGACTGTGGGGAACCCTCCAACTCATCTAAGTCGGTATCTGATGTAGTAGACTCAGGGGAGTCTGTGTGCTTCCTCTTACACGTCCTCTTACACGGGGGTTCTGCTGCAGGATCAGGAGAAACCTCAGAAGAGGAAGTTATTCCCAATGGGGAAACCTGGGGCGATGGATCTCTGGGTCCGGGAGCAAGAGGCTTGCAAGAGACATCAACAGGCACCGAAGATGGAGGAGCTAAAGGAATAGACCGTTGACCTAGCTCGGGGCTAGGACACTCCTCTTCACCTCAAGGCTCCTCTCCCAGGGAGGCCAGAAGACCCCCGCTCTGAAGAAACAGGAATCCCCGGCCCCACCGAAAGAGAAGGCTCCGAAGCTGATGTCGGTGCCGAGCTCACCAATGCCGAAGCTCCAAGAGGGAGAGCAGGGTCGGACAAGGGTCCGATGCCACTCGCCCCCTCGGAGCCGACAAGGGAGACTCGACGACCGGATCCCTCCAACGAAGGTCTCATGCAGGAGATCGGAGCCGAAGACGTCGGAGCCGAAAGGGGAAGTATCGGCTCCGGCGCACCCACGGTCACTGTTCCGAGAAGCTCCGGCTCCGAACTCTGAAGGAGAGTCGGAGGAGGAAGTTCGGGGGGGAAGAGAAATAGCAGACGTCTGTTGAGACGGGCTATGGAGCATTTGGGCTAGTGCCTGTGACTTAAACAGTCTGCTTACCACCCTCTCTAAATCATGGTCTGATAGCCTGGAAGATCTTGAAGATCGGCTCCGATGACTCCACTCCGACAAAAGAGGAGATCCCGGTGCCGAACGAATCGACTCCAGGAAAGGAGACCGAGATCTCTTCCTGGATAGAGCCATTGCAGCCGATGACCTCTCGGGTCCAGATGGAGCCGAAGACTTGTCGGCTCCAATACTGGATAAGAACACGTCGGCTCCAGCCGGAGCAGACAAAGTAATAGGCAACTGTGTGTCGGAGCCGACACAACAATCTCCAAGGTAGAAAGATCGGCTCCAGCCGGAGCTGATCTCGACTCCGAAGAAGTCGGAGCCACAGCCGAAGGCTTAGGAACTCCAGCCTGGGCTCTAGATGGCTTAGAGGGTTTAACCGACCCAGCCTTGGTCGGAGAACCCTCTGGCTTTAACAAGCCACGAAGAATCAATTTATTTCTTCGTTCCTGCAGGACTCTCTGGCTAAAGGAGTGACAAATGGCACAGGAGTCCTGCAGGTGTAAAGGCCCCAGGCAATACACGCAAGAAGTGTGACCGTCTGTCAGAGACATTTTCTGACAGCACGAGTCACACTTCTTGAAGCCTGAGACCTTTACCTCTTTAGACATAATAAAGTCCAAAAACAAACAGACACACAACAATCACACAGTTAATCCCTAAAAACATACACACACAACCTGACAGAAATTAACTGAGGGGGAGACTTAAGGCCTGAAGGAAATAAATCCTAACCTAAAGGAAGGGAATATAGGGTAGGAGACAAGTATAAGTATAAGTATAGAAAATATACCCAAAAAAGGACAAATAGAAATTAAGGGGAAAAACTCTGACTAATCTGACAGAAATTGAAAACTTTACCTGAGCTGGTAAAAAAAGAGACCTCTTCGCGAAGCGGCAAACAAGATCTGAGGTAGTCACGCCTTGCATCATGGGATATAGGGTTGCCCCGAGCTGGTAAAATGAGTTCTCGAGCTTAGCAAGTGCCGAGTCGGAGCCGAGGATCGGCTCCGAACCCATCCAGCAAGAATGAAGGCGAGTTTGACAACTTAACATGGACAGATTTTCCGCACCATGCATTTGTATAATGATGATAGTTTATTAACCACAGCCTTAGTCACACTAAAGAGTGAATTTATAGACAGAGGTTATAAAGCTAGTGCGATTGATTTTCAGATAAAAGAAGCCTGGAAGGAAAGAAAGGGTAGATGTAGACCTTACTACAGTAACATGCCATTGGATGTGCTGGGATCTGACACTACCAATGTGACTACTACATTA
Source organism: Protopterus annectens (assembly GCF_019279795.1). NCBI lineage: Eukaryota > Metazoa > Chordata > Ceratodontiformes > Protopteridae > Protopterus > Protopterus annectens. The sequence goes on from NC_056745.1 coordinate 1,176,318,983, forward strand.
AATACAAGGACTGATGCTAATGACAGAATTAGGATGCCCCTAACCTTTGCAAGTAACATACGCATGGTGTGTGATGTGATTAAGAACAACTGGGATATCCTTTTGACTGTACAGGAATTGAAAGGAGTGATAGTAATGAACCCAGTTTTATTTTTAGGAATAATAGATCCTTGAAAAGCCATATATGCTATAGGCCCTTAACTTTTCAGAAACGTGCCCAGTCAGACAGATCTGGCACGTATGTCTGTAGGAGATGCATGGCTTGTGCTCACATCCATATGGGAAGCCAGTTTGTACATCCGCAGATGGGGTTTAAGATTGATGGGACATTTTATGCCGATTGCCAGACTAAAAATGTGGTCTATTTTTGCTACTGCATTGAATGCTTTTCATTTTACGTAGATAAGACTAATCGACTTTTTAAAGACAGAATTCTGGAACATTTAAGAGACATTAGAAATGTTAAGGATAGTAGTGCTTTGGCCATGCATGTGGCTAAAGAAGGTCCAGCACATAAGTTTAAGTTTCTAGTCCTGGAAATTATATATGTCATCAAGAGAGGTGGTGATCTGAGAAACAACACTGAAGCTATTGAACAGAAACGGATTCTCCTCTTTCAGGCTGATAAGCCACCAGGCCTGAATAGTAAGGTTTCTTTGAAACCTTTTTTGATAGCTAGAGCTCTTAAACATTAAAGTATATGTAGTTGTAGGTATTGGTATACAGTTTTAAAAAGTTTGATATATATATATATATATATATATATATATATATATATATATATATATATTTGTTTTTTATTAAATCTAGGTATGTGTCCACTAGTGAAATGATTTCAGTCATATATATATATATTTATTATGTGTTTCTTATACATAATGTGCATGTGTAGGAATTTTTATTACTTTATTTTATTTATTTATTTATTTATATTTGTTGACCGGGAGTGTCCGACTGGACGTAGGTCTATTTTCAGCGGAGGCCCGGGGTTACATTGGATTACAAAGCGATTAACAATTTACATAGCAATTTACAACATATTTACAGATGAAGAACATAGTACATCAGAAGACAACTATAATCTTTATCTGTGAAGTACATAACAGACATTAACAAATGTTAAAATAAGAAGTTCCTGCTGTACAAGTACTAGGCTTATGAGCATCTGAGCTTGCTATAATCAAGGTAGTTAGTGGAGTGGAAAGAAAGGTAGTGGTTGGATGGGGTGGGTGATATTAGAGTGGGAGTGGCAAGGGCATAGCCAGTATGTTTTTAGGTGCGCTTTTAGTAAAGTTTTGAAGTGGGTGCATGATGGTACAGAGGTAATTGTGGGTGGGAAGGAGTTCCATAATTTGGCTATGGTGTAAGAGAATAGTGCTTCACCAGCAGAGTTATTGGCTTTAGTGATCTGCAAGTGATTTTTGTTGCTGGATCTTAGTGGTCTGATGGTGCGATAGGGTTGGAGTACATTCTGGAGGGATGGGATATTTAGTGGATGGCTTACTAGTTTGTGGGTGAGTGAGAGTTGATACCACTGAAGGAGGTGAGGGAGTTCAAGCCAGCCCAGTTCAGCAAGTGAGAGACAGTGGTGACTATGGTAGGATGCCCCTGTGGCGAAGTTGGCAATTTTGTTGTAGCAGGTCTCTAGCTTGTTTAGATCGCATTGCCTTAGGTTGGTATATATTGGAGAGGCACAAAGTAGGGTGGAGATAAGGTGGGAATTTGCTATTGAAATCTTTGCTGCTTTGGTGAGAAGATGCTTATTTCTGTATAACGCTCCTAGTTTTTTGTGGACTTTTTTATGGTCATGGATATATGTGAATGTCAAATTTTAGTTTATTGTCTATTTCCACTCCCAGCAATTTGGTGTGTTCAGTTGGGTATATAGTGGTGTTGTCTTTTGCTGTGATGTTAAAGTGAGAGTTGTTTTGAGTATGTTTGGTGGGTTGGAAGATGAGTAGTTTAGTTTTGTTTGGGTTGAGTATTAACTGGGCTTCAGATAACCAAGTTTCAACAGAGGAAAAGGCTTCCTGTGTGAATTTTTGCAGTTTGGGTAGGGACTGGGCTGAGCAGATGATGGTGAGTTTATGAGAGGATTTATGAACTTTTTTAAAGCTTTGGTAGGTGTTTGTATATATACTGATGTCTTAACATGTGTATGTTTACGCCTGTCTGATTGGTTTATTTTATTACTGCTTTAACACAATGTAGCATCCTATTGGTCCATTTGTATTTGAAGAACTATTTAATTGCAGTTAATTTTTATCTGTTTCATGGCCTGATGAAGCGGTGTTAATCCGTGAAAGCACTTACCAGTTTGGAATTTTATTAAAGTGTGTTGCCGTGTGGAACCATTGTGTTTTGTTATTTATTTAGTACATTTTTTCACGTTGGTTCCTTTATTCGGTCTAGAGATTTGTTTTTTCCTTTTATTGTCCTACTAATTCTAATATAGTTGGTTTTGATTTTGATTTCCATTTTCTAGTAATTGCTTTTTGACAGCCACAGTAATTAGAAACAGCAAGGCCTTACCATGTCTAGCAATTCTGATTCTGTATCATAGCTCAGAAAAATCATCTCTTGTTACAACAAACTGCCCACCCAGCATCTCAGACAGTGCATCTTGCAGGGGATCCTTAAAGGCTGCCAACACACTCCCAGAAAACATGTTCCCAATTACCTCTTTATTCCCCATCACACCTCCAACATTTGCTATCTACCTGAGAAAAAATTCTCTAGAGTCTACTTGGGGTATAAAAATATCTATGTAAACATTTCCAAGCAAGAATCCCAAATCTTCTAGAAGTCGTACATTTGGGAGACATACATATACCCTCCCACTGTTTCCTTGTGAATTGCTTATCCAGTCTCTCTTCCCAATCCTTTCTAACCTCCTCTGATTGATTCTCATAGTTATCATGCAATATTTTATATGCTCTACTAATCACTCTTTTTTAATGTCAGCTTCTGTTCTATATTCTACTAAAAACAGTGCTGGTCTTTTGTTTAGGAGCCCCCTGTTTCTCTTTGCATATACTCAGATATCAGTACTTGTAGGGAAGGCAATATCTAACCTGCAGTCCAAATAAATTCTTGGCATCTTCCCATTCAATCATCTTTCCCTCTCTAGATATTTGCTCCCAATACCGTGGTTCCTTTAACAGTTTTCACCAATAAATTCCAGACCACTCTTGCCTATTATTTAGATCCATAATTGCAGTCATCCCTACCTGCAGATTCTTTTTTCTCCATTCCTATGTTGGCTTAGTTCTTAGGATACTTTCTACTATTTTATAGATATAAATATTCTGTATGATTAGTGTTATTCTCCTTAAAGGCCTGCATCCAAAAATTCCAGTCTCTCCTTGTTTCTTGAGCTTCCTTCCCTGTTTCAACATCATCCCTTTCCACTTTGAATTATAGTTTTCTGCTTGAGCTATGTGTAAGGAGCCTTAATTCTGTAACTCTGAAGTACACCTTCAAATCGGGTAATCCCAATCTGCCCTGTTCTACTGGAAGAATCAGCTTATCCTATGTGACTTTTGCCATCTTCCCCTTCCAGATAAAGTCCTTCAGCTATTTATTAATTGCTATCCACAACTTCTCCTCTGGTTGACAAAAATATGTCTGACCTGTGTATAAGACTAATGGGACTACGGTGGAGAATATGGTGAGGAAATTTCCTGTACTACCTTTCTGAGAAAATAAGTCAGAGAGTTCTGAAATGTGGATACTGGAAAACCAGACTGCACTGTGCATTACAAATCAAGTCTAAATGGTGTGTGAGGTGGTAATGCCTCATAAGCTAGAGGTCCAGTGGTGTGCTGCTTCTGTAAAAGTTCAAAAGTACTGATGCACTGATAGACACAGTAATACTTCTACATTGTTCCCTTTTTGCTGTGACTACACAAGAAAAAGAAAGCCTGTGGCTGGTACACAAACAAGAAAGTACTCCTGGGGAAGGTTTTGTTAAATTTAAATGAACTGTGTGTGTGTTGGAAAAGGGGTGGGGAACCCAAGCAAATGAGAACTTTTCCAGTGGAAAGCTACTTGCTGCCATTTCTAAATGGCTGAGCACTGCTGGCTCAAATTAGAATAGTTTGTTTTTTCCTGTTTGGTCATTTGCTACTTTAACATCTGCTGAAGTTTACCTACTGCAGGAAAATTTGTGTTGCACTTACAGCTGCAAAGCCTTTACTTGCTTTCTTAATGGTTTCTGAGCATTTTCATTCATTTTTCTACTGTACATTCAACTAATCTGTAAGCAGTTTGGCCAGGTATGGCGGCCATCTTGGAAAGAGCAGCAGTTATTCTGTGAGAAAAAGTTAACTGCTACCATTTCTAAATCACTGAGCACTACTGGTTCAATTTAGAGTATTTTCTGGGATTTCCAGTATGATTTTGATGGGCTAACCAACTAAATTCATCTGCAGTATAGCATATAAATTAGACATAAAGTCTCTCTAAATAGAACTACTGCACAAATCTTTGGCTTGATTAAATAGAGGATGTCTCCCAGATTAGCAAATGTCATATAAAAGCAAGAAAACGGATAAAAATCTGAAGGGAGAAAATAGTGGAGGCAAGAAGGAGGGAGAGGTGTTAGAGAATACTGCCACGACAGAAGCAGAGGGATTAATGTCAGAGATGATAGGAGATATAAAACAGTTGCTTTGTTTGCCATTTGGGAGGAAGGTAAGGAGATGAAAGAGACATTGTGAGAGCCATACAAGTGCAAGAGAAGCACAGGGAAGTAGTGGAAACTACCCTTAATCAGCATTATACGGTTTATTCAGCATTATACTGCTATTCAGGAGTTTACTGATAAGTGTGGAAGTCAAGACCAAAGCTGAAGCTGCAGAAATCCATTTAGATTACATAAAGGCAAAGTTAACAGACTTGGGGGATGAGGCCCGCAGAAAAAAACTCTGAATCTTGTGCAAGTGCCAGAAAGGAGTGAGTGTAGTCAATTGTATTAAATATATTAAGGAGCTTTTGGCAAACTTGACACTTGTTGGGACAGTATAGAGACTGGTAGAGAAAGAACACAGAATTGTAAGGCACCCTAGTGAACAGTCTCACACTGGACTGCATCCAATTATAATTAGACTACAAATGTACAAGATGAAGGACAGGATTCTACAACAGCCAATGGTGGGAGCCACCAAGTCATTTATTTACTTCTGTATGTTTTTAAACACCTTTATTAAATCATCACTAAAATCACAGGCAAAACATATGTGAACAGAAAATAAAACGAAGCAAACTAGTAACATTTTTTCCATTTACATAAATTATACATCACATCTTTTCTTTCTTTGTAATTATCAGTCCAACATTACATACATAGCTGAATTTCTGCCTTCCATTAAACCTCACTCCTCCTCTTGAACATTATTCTGCAATTATTGTTCCTACAGCTTCCATTTATTTCCATGTAATTTGCTCCTTCCCTTCTCTACAGATCCCTCTTCCAATTCTTTTGTCTCTTTTATAATATTCAATACTTAAAATACAATTGGTTTAGACTTTGATTTCCATTTTTTTAGGAATTACTTTTTGGCAGCCAACAGAATTACACCAAAACCCAAAGGCTGTGTATGGCATATCAAAAAAGAGCTCTCAAAATCACAGGATGCCCCTATGCAGAAACCAGGAACCATCCAAGACACAAGATAATCAAAAATCACGTTATTCACTTTCATCCACCACAATAACTGGACTTCATCAGAACTAGATAACTACAGCATATAACAGTTTAAATAAACTACATAGGAGTATCCAGTGATTTGGGAGCCAACTGAATTAAAGTTAATAAGGTCTTACTACTTGTATCAATTCAGATCCTGTGTTCCAGCTTAAACAAAAAAAAAAACATATCCTTGGTTAAAGCCATTTGCTCACTCAATATTTCTGAAATCTGCTAACTCATTACACTTCCAAAACACATGCTCCCAGTTAACTCTTTCTTCCCCATCAAATTTCCAACATTTATACCCCAAGCAAACACTTCCCTGCAAAGATCCTGAAAATTCTGGACTTTGTTGCATAGTTGGGAGCCATACACATGTCCTCCCATTGCTCACTTGTAAACTGCTTTTCCAGTCTCATTTCCCAATCATTTCTAACCTCCTCTATTTGATTCCTATATTTTATACGCCCCCAACAGCAGCTTCATTTCTAGTGTTGACTAACATAACTCCACCAGAGCAGGTCTTTCACTTCAGAGTCCCTTATCCCTTTCTCTTTGCCTATATGCTGACACCAGACTGTGTTGGAATATTAAAAGGGACTGATGAGGACAAAGTCTGGAAATCGTCAATGACTGTCGATTTGGTAAACATTTACATAAGGGAAGAGAATGCAGGAACAAATGCATAGCTCTCCTTTTTCTGTTTCATTATACTACTGCTACAGTATTACTGATACTATTTTTGAGAGCTGATCCATTTGTTTATGATGCAATTCAAACTACAAATATATAGATGAAGACAAAAAAAGAAAATGAAGTGGCCATGTTGTTTACTGGGATGCAAGGAAGGGTGTCTTACAGTTGATCAAAGGCAATAGATTTTTACATAACTTTAGGAGTGTGAGCCTTCAATATCTAGAAATAGAGAAAAATGGATGGAGTGAACTAGGGTTTAATGGGTTAGTGACATCCCATATATTGTTGACAGAGAAGATGAGATGAGTAAATAAGCATAGCAACAAGCTAGGGGAAGTAACAGGACTTCTTAACACTAACCTATAATATTGCTGGAGGGAGGTATTTGTGTAGCAGGGACAAGTTACGAAATGGAATACAGGAATATTATTCAAGGGGAGGTACTGCTATGCAACAAAAATAGAGGAAGGCATAAAGTGTGAAAAGGAGGAAGATACTGGGAGCGGTAGAGGGCTACACTGGATACTGAAGAGCTGCAGAGGATCACCGATCCATGCGACTAAGCCATAGTAATTGCTGGGGAGTGGCAAGTGAACAACACAAGAGAAGACAAAAGGTCTCACACCTTTGTAGATAATCTTGTAATTCAGTTCATAGTTTTGATGCACGGTAATGATGAGGGGAAGGAGGAGGGGGAATTTAAGGGGGTACTAAAGGTCATCTGTGTGCTATATGACCTAATAAGTGAGACGAATGAGGAAAAACAGGGAAACAGACAAGGAAGAAGGGCAAGAGATACAGATTTAAGAAGGCAGACTAGTAATTAGCAGAAAACTGATTAAGGTGCTTAAAAAAGATGTAGTTAGAAAAATGGCTGGAGAGAAAGGACAGGAACATGAATGATTATGTTTAATTCATTGATAAAGGCAAGCCATACATGGGTTGCCATACTAAATGCAAATGGGCTGAATAAACCCATTAAGAGACCATATTTTGTAAAATAATAAAAACTTTGACAGTGACGTACTGAACTTAACAGAAACACACTTGGGTAGACATGAATATGAAAAGCATACCTCTCAACTTCTTAGAGCAAGAAATCTGGACAAAGCCATGAATAAAAGTAGGACAAAGGCCCAAAAATAGGGACAATTTTTAAATATTGTTCTTACAAACTTAGAAAGTTGATAGAATAACAGATAAGCATTAGCATGAATTTTCTGAAGGGTATGAAGTCTGAAATTCAAATGTCTGTCATTCTTAACGTCAATCGTTAATGATTTGCCACTAGCTTGCCAGAAAACCACAATTTTATGAAATTATAAAATTATATGAGGCAAAACTCTGGACATTCTCCAAAGATCTGCACTGTTGAGAGGTATGATTGAGAAGCTTGGTCTGAGAGGTTGTAGAGTGCTAACAGAAGCAGGATGTGAGGGTGAGTGTTGGTGGTATTAGTGAGGAAGATTATTCCAGCTGAAGTATAAGAGGTAATTTGGGATAAGTGGTAAATGGCAGGAATTAAAGGGTAGTTTCAGGATAAAAGAGTGACAACTGTGAGAATTTATATTCCTCCACAAGCTCATGTTAAGAAAATGAGTGAGCTTTTGGCTATGATAGTAACAAGAATGGACATGCTGTAGGTGGATTGGACACTCTAAAATTGGCCTTAGGTATGTGTGTGTGCATGTGTGTGCCTTCTGTGGAAGGCTGGGCGCCGGGCTGGCAACTCGACACTGTAAAACTCCACTGCCAATCATGAGCGGACAGGTGATCCACTGTGGCGACCCCTAACCGGGAAAAGCCGAAAGAAGAAGAATAAGAAGAAGTAACAAGAATGGAAGGTTTGAATACAGTTATATGCGACTGGAACTGTATTACTTGGAAAGATGAAGTGAGTGGGGGACCTGGGGCACTATGATTGTTTAAGTAGGGCTGTTTCCTCTCTAGGTACTTCACTGAAACAGGATGGAAGGATTATTGGAGGACAGGAAGCAGTGGGGAATTGGGAAGAGATGCACTTTCCCCCCTTATAACTTGCATTATATTTGGAACCACAAGCCATGCACATAACAGCATGAATGAAAAGGTGATACAAGTGGCATGGTGAACAATGAAAAATATCCATGCTTGCAGATAATGTGTTATTGATGCAAGAAAAAACAAACTAGGATAGTGAGAGACTATGGAAAAGACTGATGATTTTGGTAAAATAACTAGGTATAAGTTTAACAGGGATGAAATTCAAAACATTAAACATAACAGTTGAGGAGCAAGAGTTAAGGTGCAGGGGGTATGGGAACACTAGTAGAAGTAGTATTAGTAGTAGTTGTCAAGTACTTTGGAATAAACCAAGCTGGGTCAGTGAAGGACTCATTAAAAATAAAACATGGCATGGGAAAAAAGCAAAGCATTTATTAAGAAAATAGATGTTGTTATTAAATTTGGATCAAAGATCAGACATTACATATGTATGTTCTCCAACAGGTATTATACCTTGGACAGTTTTTTTTTTTTTTTGGTTGATCCTTCCTGGAGAGATGCTCAAGAAATGGAGGCAAATAATGTAGGAGTTTTTACGGAATGAGCTTAAACCTTGCGTGGGCTGGGAAGTGGTTATGATGCCCAGGGTAGGGGAGGTTTGAGAGTGCTAGATATAAAGTCATATTTGCAAGCAGGTCAATGTACCTTAGTGATCCAACTTGCAAAAGACAAAATACACTCCTGAATAAAAAAAAAAAAACGCTATGTGAAGAGCTGGTAAAGGAGGAAGATAAGCCCACAGACCTACTGAGGACTAGGCAGCAAATAATGGAGAATAAATTTGTTGAGGATGTGGGCAGAATAGTTAAAGATATATCTGATAAAAAAGGGAGCAAGAGGTTGGAAATGTAGCAAAGGTGGTGTGTAGCTAGACAAACCGTTGCAAATACCTGAAAAGAAATGACGGAGGGAGTAGAATAAGCTAAGGTAGTAGAACCAGTTGGTAGTAGGTAAAAGGCCAAAAGGATAGGAAGAAGTGAAAGAAGAGACATGTTTGATTTGGATATTCCTGGAAATTAGACACTGTCAAAAAATTAAAATGTAGTAGTATTGACAAAGACAGTATCTCTTCAACCCCCAGGTTGTGAATACACTAGTGGACACTACGGAAGGTAAGGGTTTGTTTAAGGGTGTACTCTCTAGACAGTATAGAATGATGGTTAAAACAAAGGCAGAAATAATAGCTAGAATGAAGAAGCAACAGGAAATGGATTTATAACTAGAGATACCCTATGACCAACTGGGTATGTTGCAACAGTTGCACAGATATGCCACAACCTCAAAGACAAAATGCATTTTTGCTTAGAAATGCTTACATTGTTATTTTAATACTTCAGATAGAATACAAAGAATACCTTCTGAGGTAGAGGGAACCTGCTGAAGAAGTGATATGGGGCAGCAGGGCCCATGGGTACACATCTTTTGGGAATGTGAATGGCTGTGGAAGTTTAAAGAATATCTGCAGTGGCTTACACAAAGGGAATGAGGTGAACTATAACTTTTACTAAACAATTCTTTTGCCTAAGCTAGTCAAAGCAGACACATCGGAAATAGCGGAAATCAGTTTGGCTGGTACTCATACTAGCAAAAGTATAGTTGTGCAAGTTTCACTTAAAACAGTAGATGTTCATCCCTCACTGCTGCAGTAGCCTTTAGGCTTGCAGTTTGATTATATTACTTGTTGCCAGAAAACACTTGTAATAATAATAATAATAACAATAATAATAATAATAATAATAATAATAATAGAAAAAATGCAAAACAATTACATTAAAGAGAACCCCCTAAAAACACATTTAAGAACAAATTTCCCAAAAAAGATGCATCAATCCTTAAAAAATATAATGAATAATATCGTCATAGCATTTACATATGTCAAAACCAGCTGTAGTTCTCATCCTTCTTTATAATAAAGACAATTACTTAATAAATCACAAAAACTCAACATCTTACTAAAAAAGAAAAAAAAGTCCGCTATATTATAATAAAATGTTTCACAACTCACCCTCATCTTTTAAGATTTTTCTCAAACAACCTCCTTTTAACAACATATTCCACTCTAGCTCAGTCTTTTTCCTTACCCAAGTCACAGAAGACTCGCCATCTACTCCATTTTGATGTATATTTATCCAGCCTGTTCTTAGGACATACTGCCTCTTCCCGTCTAATCAAGTTTGTTGCGAGTATCTCAGCTATGGCTTTCTGTATCTAAGTAACCTTTAGAATATATGGGTTGTGTCTTGTCCACAGTCACAACTAGCCAACTCCCAAAAGCACTGGCTCCCTCACACATTTCCACTCTGAAAGCTGATTGGCCAGCCTTAAGGAGGGAAATTCAACAGTCAGAGTCTCCAGTACATTCCTGCCATCTCAAGAAGAAGAGGCTCAGAGTCTTCACAACAGTAGCAGTTGGTATTTCAGCTCCTTTTTCTGATAGGTAAGTCCCCCTTTGGGGAACTCTTCCACACACACACACACACACAAAAAAAAAAATATATATATATATATATATATATATATATATATATATATACACACACACACACACACACACACACACACACACACACACACACACACACACACACACACACACACATAATTATTCTTATTATTTGAGGGAAATGTACTGCTTATGTATACTTTTTTGAGTTTTAACCAACATCTGTATGGGGAAATGTTTTTCTTTGGGCAGGAAACTATGGGTGAAGTAGGACTTTTACTCACACTGTGGTAACTTTCCTGGCATTATTTTCTATCAGACTACATTTATTCTAAAGTGGTTTCTGACAACAATACTGTGTGCTGCTTATGCATTTCAGTGTTTTGAGAACATTTTGTATATGTGGAGATGAAAGTGTGTTGCTTGTGCAAATTATTTGACAACTTACCTTCCAATTGACTCGCTCCATCATTTTTGACAGTATCCAAAGCATCCTCCTTGCTTACAGCATAGATACTTTCCCTGCTCCTGTGGTAAATCAACACTGTAAGATGTCATCAAATTAGAGTGGTTTCCGATACTAAATAACCAAATAGGTCGAAACAATTTACTGTGCAGCACTACAGTTATTGAAGCGGAGTGTTTGGTACAAAGCACATTTTCATACTCTGTTTTCAATTAGCACATCCACATCACCTACATTCCATTGATAATAAACAGACCAGTATGGGCATAGGGGTTTATCTGTCTCTTCTTATCTGTATTAGGCTCTGCTCTGATTTGCTACTAGCTATGCTGCAGTCATCAGTGCACCATGTGTAGCCCTGTTCGCACCCCTAATGTTATTCAGTCAAGTATGTCACAGCCTTTCCTTACCTTTGCATTTCTGAAACTACCAGTCAAAGCACTGGGCATAATGGAATGTCAGCAAGCTAGTTCTCCATCGGTCACCAGCCTCCAGTCTCCTACAGGCAGTGCATAATAATTAGCACTGAAAATTCTATCTGTGAAAGGTGTAAATACCTAGTTAATATGGAGACATCCTTCTCTTAGTTTACACAATATACATATTTGCAATATCTTCAAGCAGGCAACTAAAAATGTATCATACGGTGATCATTAAGAAATTCTTGCCAAAGCCATTTAGAACCTGTAATCAGCAAAAGTTCCTCAGTTAATCTTCTCTTTGGCTTGGGAGTGCCTTCTGTGTGGAGTCTGCATGTCCTCCCCGCGGTTGGGTAGTGCTCGAAAGACATGCGTGAGTAAATGGGCGTGCCTTCATTGAAGTTTGGGCGTGAGCTGGCACCTCGGCGTTTCGTAAAACTCTACTGCCAATCATTAGCGGACAGGAGTTCCGCTGTGGCGACCCCTTACCAGGAAAAAGCCGAAAGACAAACAACAACAACCAAGGTTCTTAAGTCCCTTTCTTGAGACAAGTATGACTATGACATGCTAGTAATCGATGTGGGAGTGAATGACTTGGTATACAGAACCTCAAGGGTCAACAGAAAAACATGCTGGAACTTTCTATGCCTGTATCAAAAGTAAAATTAGAAGTTATGTACGCACCATAACGTTCCATCTGAGTAGGTAGTTCATTTGTCTGCAACCTGTGGGTTACGGATCCGATATCGGATCCGAGCTGGCAACTTGTTTCAAGCTAATGGATCCGAGCTCCTAGCTCCTCCCTTCACCCATAATCCCCTGCTAACCCTCCATGACTTCAGATCGAGTTTGCCCCTCAATATATATCCAACAAAAGGATATCCAACTACCAGTAGATCCGAAGAAGGCCAGGGGGGAAGGAGGGGGGGATGGTTGCAGACAAATGAACTTAAATGAATATATAACTTCTAAATCTGAAGTAGGATGTTCATTTGTCAGCAACCTGTGGGACAGAGTCCCCAGCTACCTGCACCTTGGGTGGCCATCATGGAAGGATATTACGAAGCACCGCAGAGCCAAAGGATGCTCTCCCTCTAGAAAGCACGTCTAGTTTGTAGTGGTTAATAAAGGTATGAGATGAAGCCCAAGTGGCTGCAGAACAAATATCATCCAATGGAACTCTAGACTTGAAGGCCGCAGAGGTAGAAATGGAGCGGGTGGAATGAGCACGAACTCCTTCTGGTGCGGGTCTACCCGAGGCTTGAAACGCCAGTAGGATACAATGAGAAATCCAGCGAGATAAAGATACTTTAGAGATAGCTTTCCCAAAGTTAAATTTGGCAAAGGAAACAAACAGCTGGTCAGATTGTCTATGGCCAGCTGTCCTATGAGTATAAAAGTGAAGCTGCCTATGAACATCTAATGAGTGCAGCTTGTACTCTCCCTTATTCTGATATTTAGGGAAGAAAACCGGTAAATTTATGGACTGATTTATGTTGGTTTCTGATGCTATCTTGGGAAGAAAGAAGGGATTGATCCTGAGGTACACTCTATCTGGGTGAAAGATCAGGTAAGGAGGCTTCACAGAGAGAGCTTGAAGCTCCGACACTCTTTTCGCTGAAGTGATGGCTACAAGGAATGCTGTTTTCCATGACAAGAATTTGAGATCTACTGAAGCAGCGGGTTCAAAAGGTAGAGCAGTCAAGGCTTGAAGAACTAATGTAAGATCCCAGGGGGGCACGGCTTCCTTTACAGGGGGTCTAAGTAAAAAGGTGCCCTTGAGAAAGGTTTTACACAACTTGGCCGACATCAAAGGCCCTGTATCATGTCCCACATGGTAATGTGATATGGCTGCCAATTGCACTTTGACAGTTGAACAACTAGCGCCTTCCTGAAAGAGTTCAGTTAGGAAGTCTAATATGGATGGAAGAGGAGCCGTAAAGGGATCTAGATCGTGATGCTCCGCCCAGATGGAAAAGCGTTTCCATTTACTGTGGTACACTTTCCTGGTGGAGGGCTTATGCGCTGCCACGAGGATGGCTTTTACTGGTGAAAAGATACCGGGAGTCCTAACTAGGAGTGGAACTGGAGCAACCAAGCTGTCAGTTTCAGATTGTCCAGGTTTGGAGTTGGTAAGTTCGACGGATGGGAGTTGAGATCCGGAGTGGGATCTAGAATCCAAGGGTGATTCACAAGGTGAGACCATAGGTAAGGGAACCAAATTTGCCGAGGCCAGAATGGGGCAATGAGGATCATCTTGCTCCCCAACCGTGAGGCTTTCTGTAAGAGTTGTATTATTAGTGGTAGAGGAGGATAGGCATAGAGTAGACTGGGTGGCCAAGCATGCACCAGAGCGTCTCTTGGAGTTTCCCCTGGAGGGGGGATTAGAGTGAAGAAATTGCCGCATTTGGTGTTTGATGGAGATGCAAAAAGATCGCAGCAGGGTTGCCCCACTGCTACTAGTGGATTGAGAGACCACTCGTACGGGGTAAGAAGGGTGCGACTGAGCTTGTCCGCTAGAATGTTGGTCTTCCCCGGAATGTGCATTGCAATCAGAAAGTGGTTGGAGGAGATCGCCCATTCCCACACTCTCATGGCTTCGCGGCATAGAGGGTAAGATCTGGTTCCCCCCTGTTTGTTGATGTACCAGACCACCGACATGTTGTCCGACTGAATTGCAATCGTTCCTGTGGGGAGGAGGCCCTGAAGTGCTTGCAATGCCAACAGCACCGCTCTCATCTCCAGAACGTTGATATGCAGGGAGGTCTCTGTATCGTTCCACGTGCCTTGGACTGTCCTGCCTGAATAATGCCCCCCCCACCCGAGGCGGGAAGCATCCGTGGTCACCGTGGCGAGAGGGGGAGAGGTGCAGAAGGGACGGCCCATATGGAAGTTCGAGGTTTGGAGCCACCATAGTAGCACCCTCCTGCAAGCCTTGCTGATAGCAATGGGATGGTGGAGAGGAAGGGATAGAAAGGACCATTGCACTAGCAGAGTCCATTGCAGTACCCGCATGTTCAAACGGGCGCATGGAAGGAGCGTAATCGCTGCCGCCATGGAGCCTAGTGCCCTCAGGACCAATTCCGCTGGTGAAGCCTCTGATTGGAGGATAGCCCGCACATGAAGTTGTAAGTTCCGGATTCTCTCGGAAGTTAGGAAGGCTTGCAAATCTCTGGTGTCTATTCTGGCACCTATGAATTCTATGACCTGCGTTGGAGCCAGTAGAGATTTGCCAACATTGATAGTAATGCCTAACTGTGGGGCTAGACGGAATAAGAAGTCTCTGGCTGAGCAAAGTAGATGCCTTGTTGGTGCAGTCAGGAGCCAGGCGTCCAGGTACGGAAAGACCTGTATTCCCTGGAGTCTCAGGTGGGCCGAAATCACTGCTAATACTTTGGTGAACACCCTGGGGGATGTGGTGAGGCCAAAGGGAAGGACCCTGAACTGGTAGTGACTGGCCCCCAGCCGGAAGCGAAGGAACCTCCTGGATCGTTTGTCCATTAAAATGTGGTAGTATGCATCCTTGAGGTCTATGGAGCACATCCAATCGTTCTCCCTCAAAAGGGGGAGAATAGATTGAAGAGTGACCATCCAGAATTTTTCCTTGGTTACGGACAGGTTCAAGCGGGAAAGGTCTAGGATCGGTCTCAAGTCCCCCGTCTTTTTTGGCACCAAAAAGAACCTGGAGTAGAACCCTAATCTGAGCTGGTCTTGGGGGACTGGCTGGATGGCTCTTTTTCTTAGCAGCTGCTGAATTTCTGCAGCTGCGGCCTTCCTCTGATCGGGTGGTACATCGGGGAGGTTCTTGGATTTGAGGACATGGAGTAGTGGTATTTTGTACCCTCTGGATATAATGCGAAGCACCCAGCGGTCTGTTGTGATGGACTCCCATGCCGCTAGGTGTTCCGAGAAGAGCCCCCCAACTGCCTCCAGAGTGGAGCAGCCGGGCAACCCCTCAGGGCTGCTGCGCGGGCCGCTCAGAGAAAGGTTCTCTGGACCCGATGTTTCTCGGAGTCCCTCTGCCCCTGGGGCGGCGTCCTCCCTGCCCACCTCTGCCATGGTAGGACTGGTTGTCCGGAGCTGGTTGGGAATGTTGTGATTTTCAGAACCACATCTTCTTCTGACCCTTTTGGTTCCTCGAAAAGGACCGCTGGGGAGCAGAGAAGCGGACTCCGACGGCAGACAACATCTTCCCATCCTTCTCGCTCTGGACAAGTGTCTCGCGAACTGTTTTGCCAAATAGGGCAGAACCAACGAAAGGGGCGATCGCGAAGGATGCTTTAAAGGGCTCCGCAAAATCGCAATGACGGAGCCAGGCCTGACGTCTCATGACTAGGCCTGCTCCGCTAGCCCTAGCGGCTCCCTCTGTGGTGTGGGACAATAGCCGCATAGAGGTGTTTGAAATTGATCTCAGAGTGGCCATTCGGGTGGAGTACAATTGTTTGTCATCCTCCGACATGGACTCAGGGGGGGATGCAGCGTATTTTTTGATAAGATCCCGCTGCATCCTGATGACATGTGCCATATAGTTCAGAAACCTTACCGAGAAGGTCGCTGAACTAAAGACTCGCTTCCCTAAGCGGTCCATCAAATGGGACTCTTTGCTCGGTGGATGGACTGAGGGGCTCTCCTGAGCCAATTTCCTCTTCGTGGTTGCCGCCGTCAACATGGCATCTACGGGGGGCCCCTTACTCCAATGTGATCGGTCTGAGGGGGGGCTAAGAATTCTATCCGGGTGGTTTCGGTATTGGCTCCACAGTGTCCAGATCCTTCCACGCCCTGGTGGTAATGAGGTCCACCAGGGGGTCGGCCGGAGGGGACACCCAAGAGGTAGACGGGCCTGCCTCGAATGCCTCCAGAAACACGGACTCGTCAGAGGAAGACTTGGGGGCAGACTACCCACCTCTGATCCTCAGCATCTCCATGATGTCTCCAATGGAGACATCTTCAGGGGGCGATCTTGGGGAGCCTTCCCCTTCCTCCAAGTCCGTGTCCTTGGTTAAGGACTCAGGGGAGTCCACGTGCCTCCTTTTGCACTTATGCTTACGGAGAACTTCCTCGGGGGGACTGTCCGAGGAGGCCTCGCCAGCAACATCTTGTTCCAATGGAACCATCTGTGACATCGAAGCAGGCTGTCCCTTTGGCCGGGTGATGGAAGCCTGGCCCAGCAGAAAGGGAGTGCAGGGAGGAGCCGATGCAAGGACCGGGGGTCCGGATGCTCTCAACAGAGCCCTCTCCACAACATCGAAGGCCGAGGGAGAGCCACTCTCTAATGGATCCGAAAGTCGGCTCCCACTCGGATCCGAGGGACCAGTGGGCTCCGACCTGGATGGAGCCAAAGGCACACTGAATCCCCCGGATCCGAAGCTCGGACCACGGCTCCGAGAGGTCAGATCAGACAGGCTCGAGGGCAGGGTCGGATCCAAAGTACCAAGTACTGTCGGTGCCGACCCACCCCGGCTCCAACGCTGCTCGGCTCCGAACGCTCCGAACCCGGATAGCGGGTCGGAGAAGGAGCAATAGGGTGGAAAAAAGGTGTCGAGCTCCCCCCCTGGGGGGGTGGGGAGGCAAGAGCACTCCCATCTGCAGCTGGGCCTGGATGAATCTTCGCATCATCCAGTCCAAGTCTGCATCGGATAAACTAAAAGTAGATCTCGAAGAGGCCACCGAGGCAGGCCTGGAATGCCGCCTCGATGACCTCGACAGAGATCGGGTCTCCTCCTCCTCAGGCCCCGGGGAGAAACAAGGGGATCGGAGCAGAGGAGGAGGAGACCTAGAAGCAGTAGAGGGAGAAGCCCGCTTAGCTGGCAGGGCCGAAACGGAGGTCTCGGCCCGCCGCTTGTGGTGCTTCTCCCTCCGTTTCTCCCTCCTGGCCTCCCTGTCCCCCGACACTTTAGCGGGAGTTTGAGTCCCGGACGGAGGCAGGGGGGCAGGAGTGGCAGCGACCACAGGCTGTGGTGGAGCCACGGGAGCAGCAGAGGTAGCGGAGGCTGAAGCCGAGTCCAGGGGTAAAAGTCCCGCAAGGACCAGCTTTGACCTCCGCTCTTTCAGTGCCCTGGCTGCACAGATGGTACAGCCTGAGGTAAGGTGTTCAACCCCAAGGCAACGAACGCACCGAGTGTAGCCATCAGCCGGGGAGAGCTTATGGCCACACTCGGTACATTTGGAAAATATGGCTTTTGGGGCCTCAGCCATTTTTTTAAAGAAAAAAAACAACTACACACACACACAGGCCCCAAAAAGAAATGCAACACACACTAACGACCAGCGAAGGGAGGGGGAACTAATTAAAGAAAAAATAATAAGGGAGCCTAACACTTAGAATTTTTCTTTTTTAGTTAAATTAAATAAGAAAAAGTGTGTAACAGGAAAAGTACAGATAAAAGCAGTAAAATTCCACTTAGCTGACGAGCTCAAAAGGATCCAGCCATCCACAAGCATGGCAAACTAGATCTGAGGTCATGGAGGGTTAGCAGGGGATTATGGGTGAAGGGAGGAGCTAGGAGCTCAGATCCATTAGCTTGAAACAAGTTGCCGGCTCGGATCCGATATCGGATCCGTAACCCACAGGTTGCTGACAAATGTACACCCTACTTCAGATCTCTGGTTTTGACTGTAATCCTTCCTTTGCAGAGGATGATGCCTACACATAAGAGAGAAGATAACTGGCTTCAACAATTGGCTAAATACTGGTATTATTCTAAAGGGAATCTAGAACATGTCAGCCTAGGATAAGAGGTGATGAAATGATTTTCAGTCCACTTTGCTTTGCAAAACAAGGCCTATATCTTTCGTTCAAGGGTTTCTGTTTACTTGCTTTTGCTGCTCCCATACTGCCTTTTTTTTTTTTTTTTTAATTAAAGATGAGATCATCCCGTGGACACCCCCAACTTAGCAAATTCATCAACCCCTACAGTTGACTACATTAAGGTTGCTCTTCTCAGTGCCAGGAATCTTGATATCAAACTGCCTGATCTCAAGGCACTTCTACATGTGGAACATGGCTATGTATGTATCACTACAAAGATGTGGTTCCCATGAAAAGACAGCACTCCTTCCACGTCAGGGTTTTGTGCCTACCATGTCTTCAGGATAAGTGGAAACTGGAGTGCAGTGTCTATATTTGTCAGGAACCTTATTTCATCCAGACTGATACTTAAAGACACAAATAGTGAACTCTTAGAACTTCAGCTTACCATAGACAAAAGCAAGCTTATAGTTTATAGGATACCAAACCCTCCCCATGCCCTCAAATGGATATGTAATATTCCTTGCAGTTTTAGAAAAAAAATTGATAAGCAACAACTCCTTAATCCTAAGTGACTTCAATTACCCCTCCATAGACTAGTGTACCTATACTTCTAACATAAGGCATGCTCAGAAATTTTTGATTTAGACAAACAGAAATATCCTGGATCAAACAGTCAGTGAACCCACAAGAAGTGGAAACATTCTTGATCTGGTCCTCATAAATACAGTCTCTACCTGTTCCAATCATCCCGCACAATCTCTCTCCCACTAGTTAATTTAGACTACCAACTTGTGACATGTACAGTAAGAACCTCCATCCCCCCATGATCAATGTCTCCCTATTTTAAGAACTATAAAAAGGTAACCCTTATACAATTTATGATGATTCATCGATGGCATCTCTCTAGCTCTACCACAGCATATTACTGCATATGATGATAATATACTTCTACTAGATACCAGATAAATACTTAAGTCCATCCAAACTAACCTACAAGCAAATTTTTCTTCCCTCTGTATTTGACTCCAGGATAACAGACTATTAGCCAATTCTGCTAAGACCAATGCCATGCTTTTGTTCCTAATGCAAGGAAACTTCTATCAGTACCAGTCTTAATAAGGACTTAGCATGCAACACTATTCCCAATGAAAAATATCATAAATACCTTGGACTAACACTGGACTCCCTCCTTAATTTCTCTAGCTATACTGATAAAATCACTACCAAAATGCTTTCTCAGTTAAAACTACATGATCGGATATCTCACCCCCTTTCCCCTGTAGCACATAAAGCTATAGGTAAAAATGTATTAATCCCTAAATTCAAATATGTCTTACCTCAACTCAGCATGCACTCAGTTTACAACTGTCAAAAACTACAGTACGCTGAAGTAAAATATATGCAAATTTGCTCTCCTTGCTGAACAAAGGGTACATCATTGTCAGGTACTCCAGGCAAGCCACTCACTCCCAATACCAAGCAGAGCTTCTATGTTACTAGGAACCTCAGTTTCAAAATTCTTATAATGGGGTACTGCCACCTCTGAAGAGAAAACTCCCTCTAGAGAGACCACAATTAATCATTCAGAAACTGCTAGGATAACCGTCTTAAACTCTCCAGACCTAGATTTAAACAAGTCATAGGTGAATAAACCTTCTCCTAAATAGGGCCATCTTTTTTGATTTACCTACAATGCAAGGAGAGTTGTCACGAGGGTCGGCCTTGGGTCAAGGGGTGCCCTAGGCAAAAGGGCTCCACAGTACCCCCCCAGACCACCTAGTGCCCCCATCCTGGTCTATTTACACCATCCAGTGTACTGAAAAAGTGCCCCTGCTAGAGCGGCACCCTAGGCAGTCGCCTAGTTGGCCTATGCCTAAGGTCGGCTATGGTTGTCACACCTTAGAGACTTTCAGATGATAACTTCCTTACAATTCTGGCACGCAGTATGGTATCTGCTTTAAACATTGCTCTTTATGACATAAACATGGATTACCAACTGGATGAAAGACAAAGTACATCACCCAAGAAGCAGGTGCATCTTCAAATATTGCAAAGTTATCAAATGAATCCCTCAATATTCTTGTGCTTGGTCCCCCTCATGTTTGGCATATATTTCTCCAACCTCAAAACTGAGAAACCGGACCTCTTAGTTGACAAAATCTGCTGACATCTTCAAACTAAGTATCACTGTCAAAACCCTCACAGATACTTGTACCCTTCAGCAAGAGCCTACCCTGATTAATAATTGCTGTTTAAGTAACTGACTTAAATGAAAGCTAAAAAATATAATACTGTAAGTAGTAGGTAACTGCTTTTTTTTTTTTTTCAGAATGAAACAATACTGACAAGTCTCCACTACTAAGCGAAAAAGTAGTCTGATACCTGGACACCAGAGTAGACGGCCCCCTTCATTTGATCACCCCAAAGCAAATGTAGTCAGGAAATCCTTCTATATATCACAACTAGCTGCCATAGGTACTTCAACTAGAACAAAGGAAGTTATAGTTCCCTTATATTCAGCACTGCACCAGTCAGACCTATTACAGAACAGACCACTCCCATTGCTATGTTCTCAAAAACACATCCAAAAACTCAAAAAGCCCCAGAGGTTCACAACTAATAAAATCACTGGTCTAAAAATTTCTTGTTCCTGTACTCTTGTTTCTTACAGACTCCTAAGGGGTGATCTTTGCTTTACTTACAGCGCCACTAGAGATTCTGTGATAGCTAATGTCATTTTTCTCAGGAAGTAAAACTGCACAACTACAACCAAAACCAAAGATCTGAACCTTCATCAGTAAACAAAAATGCATTTGTAAGACAGTCATCAATCAGCATCTCCTCCTCCTCCTTTGGAATATACTTCCATTAGTTAAGCAATGTGCTTTAGTAGCTTCCTTTAAACAAACTGCATGGGTTTCCGCAAATTTACCCTTTGGAGTAATTGGCCTTGCCCTCCATAAAAAAGGAGGCAAAGCATGAGAGGGGGTATTTGCAAGGGATCATAGAGGAATAAAATGAAAATAAAAATTCCTCAATGTAAAGCAAGCAACTTTGTAATGTGCAGAAAGAAATCATCATAAGCTGTTAATTTATCAAATGGTATGTGGCAACAATAAAAAATATACTGTTTACATAAAACAGGTTTATTTATTTTTTTGTAAGGTGTCCTGTTGTTTGAGGCAAGTAAAAATCACTCTCCGTTAGAAAACAGATACCTTTTTCTGAAAACTACTGTAATACCCGTGTGTGTGTGTGTGTGTGTGTGTGTGTGTGTGTGTGTGTGTGTGTGTGTGTGTGTGTGTGAAAAAGAGTGAGAGAGAAGTTTGATGGAGGAGAGCAAAAGAAAGAAGTGTGAGAAAGTACTTGCAAGTGGTGGTACCTTCTACAGTACTGAACCTTATGAGGTGCTTTCTGAACCAGTTTTTCCTTCAGTAACCAGCAGTGTGAAACCTGTGACAAAATGTATGAGAAGCATAAATAAATCAAGAAAGTCTTCCTAAGTAGTGAATTGTTAATAGTTAGGAACTGTTATCCCTACAATAAAAATGTACCCTGTACACATACTTGCTCCATCAATAAAAGTGAATCTTCATGTCAGATAAAGGATTACTTACAAAAAAATCTGTTTATTAGTAAACTAGAGACTTGCAACGAAAAAGATTTGTATGAAAAAAACTGCTTTGCTAACACACTGATGAAATTTTGTGAAACTGAAGATCGATTGTGGAAGGTGTTGCCTCTCAAATCTGCACCTGGTGATGATGATGGGGGGGGGGTCAGTCTTGTGTACTACAGACAAGAAAAGAAAACTGCAGAGCTAGTGAAACTGGCTGTGACGGGGCAAACCTTTTATGTTTAAAACTGAGAAGTAAAAAAAAGCAAAACAATAAATGTGCTGAATGAAATATGAAAAAACTTACCCTAACAGTAGATGTTTGAAAAGATCACTGCTGCAGTCGCCCTAACTACATGGGTTATATCCTTTACAGGATATAATGATCGACCAGCCTCCAAAGCTTTAGAGCACCTTTACACACTCAGATTGTTGATGGCTCAAGCAAACAAGGAAGAAAATAAGCAGTGTGGATGCCAAGCCCTTCAGAATTTTCAAGCCAACTGAAGAAGGGAGGCTAGAGCCCTGAAACAGGTCAAAGTTAGGTATATAAAAATTGGGGTCCTCGCCCTGGTAAACACAATCATACAAAAAATAAGGGGGGTGGAAGTTGCTGTTAAAAAGGGATAATTAGTATGACATAAAATATTGTATGATAGCTAAAGGAATCAATCAGAGCATGTTAGAAAGGACTGGGAAAAGAGACTGGATAAACAACCCACAAAGAAACAATGGGAGGATACATGTATGGTTCCCAAATTTGCAACAAAGTCTAGAAGATTTAGGATTTTTGTTTGGAAGTGTTTGCATACGTATTTTATACCCCAAGCAGACTCCAGAGAATTTTACTTCAGGTAGATAGCAAATGTTGGAGGTGTGATGAGGAAGAAAGAGGTAACTGGGAACATATTTTTTGGGAGTGTAATGAGTTGGCAAACTTTAAAATTTCTCTGTAGACTACTGTGAAAGAAATACTGGGTGAGCAAACTGGTGTAACTAAAAAAAAATTATTTTTTTGAGCTGTGATACAGAATTGGAATTGCCTAGACATTGTAAGGCTTTGCTGAGTTTAATTCTGGTGGCTGCCAAAAAAAGCAATTACTAGAAAATAGAAATCGAAGTCTAAACCAACTGTACTAAAAGTAATGAATATAGTAACAGAGATGGAAGAGGTGGGATCTTTCGAAAAGGGTAAGAGCAAATTGCATAAAAAAAGGGAGGAATTGTGGGAATAACACATGCAGAATAAGGTTTTGGAGGTTGAACGAAGTTTAGGAGAAGGCAGAAATTGAATGAGCTACGTAATGTTTGATTGGCAGTGACTGTAGATTATATGTGATGTATAATGTTTGCAACTGAAAATGTCAAAATGATTTGTTTTCATTTATATAAATTGTGATGAAAGGAGATGCTGCCAGCCCAGCTAGCTGGAATTTTGTAAATAATTTTATGTCATTAGTGAATATCAAAATGATTTATACAAGATACTTGTGTTACAAATTTATTAGAACTGTATGTTGTGTATATCAAACTGCTTGTACAAACGTGTCTGTTGAAAAGGATATTTGCAGAGTACTTTTTGAAATGTAGCCACAGTGTGCTTTACTGGAAGAGAGCAGAAATGTACATGCACATCTGTAATGGTTTAAATGTATATGTTTTAAACAGTGGAAACTGGAATACAGGAGGTTAACTTCAGAAAAATAACAAATTAAATTACTTTATTGCTAGGCCATAAAATATAGTATCTCTCAGTTTTCAGTACAGAAAGAAACATAATGTCTGTACTAGGAAACTTTCTGTATTGTTTTTAGGGTGAAGTAATTACTGGTCTTGAAAGCATGAACGAATGCAATTGTTTTACAACTTCCAGCATCTGACAGAGATCTGAGGAGAAGCCCTTGTCTGTATATTTTTACAGGTAGATGCTAAATACTGCCAGTTTCATGAATGGTTGTTTGGCCTGGGAACTAGCAGTCAGATAACAATAAATGATGTCATTCTGCAAGTTATCCCAGCAGTAATATTTGAAATATTAAATTGAAAAGTCTCTTGGTGAGACAGAGCATTATGTATTCTGTCTTGGACCTGACAACTAGAAGATCCATTCACCACATCTACCTCACTCTAATAGTAAGTTACTAGGGAATACTAATTCTCTTAGATTCAGTCAGGAATAGAGTGAAGCTTAGTTTAAATAATTTTCTTTCTTTATTTATTTGAGACTGCCCTGCAATGTTGTTTTAAATATTTCCTGTGGTTTTGAACTCTGATGTCTCTGTGAATATATACATTTAGTATTGTCTTGTTCTTGTATTTATTTGTTATTAAATATATTTAAACTTTTCATTGTGGCCGATCTGTGTAGAGATATTTAAGTTTTGAGAGTACTTGCATATTTATTTGGTGACACTGTGTGTGCCACTCCTAATAGCCTTGCACTTGGTCAAACTACCACTTTTGCTAACATTAATATTACACAGCAAGATTGGATACCCTTTAAGGACCTTAAGGTAGCTGGCAAGAGAGACTGGTGGCAGTAAAAACTACCTTATACTCTGGGCAGAAGGGGGAATAGCTAGTAAACCTGTGCCAGCCTTTCCCAGGTGTGTGTGTGTGTGTGTGTGTGTGTGTGTGTGTGTGTGTGTGTGTGTGTGTGTGTGTGTGTGTGTGTGTGTCAGCTACTTGGACAGGGACACGAAGCAATAGTGGGACAATGAGGGTACTGGAGGTCTTGGCTTGGTCACTCAGCTGAGATCTCAACTCTATAGCTGTGCCAGTGGGGAGTCTTGCTGGGGATCTGGAGAAAGAGTGAGAAACCAGCCTTGGACGGATTGTGGTCTCTGTGTGCTCTTAAGAGAGATTGCACTTGATGCAGAGAGCTGCATCTGGAAACACTGTGTGTGTACCTGTTATCCTCTCAGTGAACGTCCCCTACTGTTAGCAGTGGTGAAGATTGAGGCTCCTTGATTACTGGTCCAGTGGTGGAGCGTCACATAAACTATGATTGCCTATGACATTAGTGATAATTAAATAAAGATGTTTCATGTTTACAAAAGAAAAAAGGGGTGTTGGGAAGGAGCAACAACTGTAGCAGTGATTATTTTAACATCTACTATTATGGTAAAATTTTATTATACAACTAACATGTTCTGCCTTTCATCACTGATGCAGTGACCTAAGCTATATGGATAGAATACAAAAGCTTAGAAAGAGGGAACAGGATGGATGAGGGTCCAGGAGTCCCTGAAGAATGGTGCAAGCAAAGTCTGCTCTAGACCTAGAAAAGGGGTCTACGTTTGTAGTGCTTTGTGAAAGTATGTAAAAAGAACCCAGTTGCTGCCTCTAGAATACTTCTAAAATAAAGACCGAGACCTGAGTTTCACCGTGGAAAGGAGTTGTAGGATCTCTCTGTAGGAGGATGCAGTTGGGCCGAAGAAGATGAGAACAGGTACACTAGAGGTAGGAGCTACGGAGAGCTCTGCTGACTCCGAACAGGGCACTGATACAGTACAGGTCCCACAGCTCTCCTTCCTCAAATACTCCGAGAACTCCAGGTCTGAGCCAGGAAAAAGAGGGAGGAGCTAGGCGGACCACCTCCTCCGAGGCAGAAGAGCGATTCGAGTCAGGTGGTCCAAGGGCTCCCCCAAGAGCGGTTCGTGGAGGAGAAGAGCGCATGCCACCCCAGTGATTGACTATGGAAGCATACGAGTTGAATCCCCTCTGAAGGAAGGAAGAGAAGATATCCCCCAAGAAGGAGAAGAAGGGGTGGCCGGCCCTCCAAGGTCCTCCAGTAATTAGCAGTAACAGTTCCCTCCAAGTGTGGGGTAGAGCTGAAACTGAGAGTGTAAGGAGGAACCTCCAAATGCAGTGACCAACGACAGTAATGTGAGGAAGGGCCTCTACCTTATGCTTGTAATTCTGGGATCTGACAGTGATAGGTCACCCACTCTGAGTCTCTTGAGTCTCATGACAATGGAGCCGACCCAACCCGCTCCGAAGGAGAGAAGCCGGAGGGAAAGATAGAGCTCCCTTGAAGAGGACCACCTCTTCCTGGAATGTTGATCAGAACCGACATAAGAATGAGATCCTGTCGGAGAATAGACTTCCCGGATGGACATCAGCTCGGGATGGCTCGGCTCCAGCCGAAGATCGGACCAGCGAGCCGACGGTCGGAGCCATGGAGCAGGCTAATCGATGCCTGTGTTAAGCCTGGTGCACATGGGTGCCGAGCCGGCCAGACCATCGAAGTATCGATTCGCACCGACAATCTGCGCAGCCGGCGCTTGCCAAATCCTGCCGAGCGAGAGTGTCATCTCACTGAAGCAGTCGGGCCGAAGCCGCTGCCACAGGACAGAAAGCCTGGGCCTTGGAAGATTTAGCTGATTTAGATGGAGGAGGACGCGCCGCTTGGAGAAACCTCCTAAGGCTCAAGGCTTTGCTTATGTTACTGAGGCTGCAGGACTCTGGACAAAGAAGGCAGAAAGCTGCACAAATTGCCCAGTGTTCTATAGGCAGGGTGAAGAGGCGGTGGACCGGGTTTGGTTCTCCACTCTGCGAGTTCACTTCTTAAAAGCACTTACCCTCTCCTTTGACCTCTTGGACATGCTTACAAAAACACACACACACACACCAGTCAAAAAAATAACTAAATAAAATACCAAAAGGTATTTCTATAAACAAACACACACCCTCAACAGGAGGGGGGAGGGGGATTGCTGCTTTTGACTAAAAAATTAGAGGAGACAGGGGAATTTCTGTCGCAAAAGTAAAATAATTAACTAATAATTAACCATGGGGTTTTAAGAAAAAAAGGGGCTTTAATATCCAAAAGTGAATCACTTACCAGGAGCTGGTAACCCAAAGCAAGAATGAAGGCGAGATTGACAACTTAACATTCCACTCCTTTCCAAATAGTCACTGAAGAAGCCAATGCCTCATATAGTACGCCTTGACCCTGCCTTGCATTGACTTATTATGGGGGGAGTAACAAAAATAAATTGCATGAAAAAAATCATTTGGATAATTTCTGTTTTTTTAAACTTGCTGCCCTTTTTTCTTACCTTAATAAGGAATGAACAACTAATCAGAAATTCTGAAGGTTTTAGTTCTGTCAAGATAGTATCAGAGATGTCTCTGGACATTCAGAGTACAACAAATCTTTTCTACCGCATTGTTAAAATTCTGGAAAGCAAATAGGGAAATGGGCAGCTTGGCTCAAGCTAAGTTTGGATACCACTTTAAGCATAAATGAAGGTTTTGTTCTCAAAGAAAACCTGTCTTTGTGGCAAATGAGGCAATGATGACCCATCATAAGAGCTTGCAATTCAGACACTCTTTTTGCAGAAGTCGGTGAAATCAGCAGCACTCTTTTCCATGTTAAGAACCA
The DNA here is from genome assembly GCF_019279795.1 of Protopterus annectens. Lineage (NCBI taxonomy): Eukaryota > Metazoa > Chordata > Ceratodontiformes > Protopteridae > Protopterus > Protopterus annectens. The sequence goes on from NC_056745.1 coordinate 1,176,346,498, forward strand.
CAAACCAGCTTGATGAGCTATTTCAAATGAGGCAAGTGTTAGTTTTTGCAAAACTAAATTAAGATCCCAAGGAAGAGCTACCCGTTTTCCAGCTGAATGGCTATTCAAGACCCCTTTCAAAACCAACTTGACATGAAAGTGCATTGAAAGAGGGCAGACATGGCTGAAAGATGAACCTTGACAGACAAATAAGAAAGTCTAGGGGATAATACCTCGCAAAATATTGTAGAACCGAAAGAAATGCTAGTCTTAAAAGGGTTTTGATTCCTAATGTGGCACTAACTAGAAAACCTTTCCCATTTACTAATATGCAATTTCCTAGTTGCAGGTTTCTTTTCCACTTTAATACCTACTACATGTTCTTAGGAAATAGGCGCCTAAAGGGTACAGTGAAAATGTATCATCCAGGCAGTCATCTGAAGTTGTTTTACGTTATGGTCTCTCAAACAATCACGGTCTTGCATGTGAGTAGGCATAGTTTGTGAGGAAGCTTTCCCTTAGCCATTTCTAAAAAGGAGAGCAATTGTGGCCAGTTGGGAGTCTGCACAGCAATCTTTGGAGAGTACTTCTGAATCTTCAAAATGACTCTGGATATCAGTAGAAAGGCATATATGAACACTGCTGTCCAAGGAAATGACAATGCATCTGTTTTCCAAGCCTGCCTGCAAGGAGTCCTGGAGCAGAACTGCACCAGTTGTTTGTTGTAAATGGAGGCAAACAGATCCACCAGAGGTGTTCTCCACAGTTAGACTGAATCCTGGAAGACCTCCTGATTCAATTTTCATTTGTCAAGGTCTTTCCTGGTCATGCTCAGCTTATCTGCCACAATGCTTTGCTCTGATGGAATGTAAGAAGCCTGCAGAGTGAAATTCTGCTGAACGGAAATGTATCTGGTTACCATGGCTAGTCTGTGCAGTGGGACCTTCCACCCCCACTTATGTACTACATTACTGTGGTGTTGTCTGTGACCATTTGTAGAAGTGATGACAGACAGAGGAATGCATTTATTACTGCCAATATCTTTTTGGTATTTATGTGGTTTTACCAGTCTTTTTATTCCAAATACCCTGTAATTCTACTTTCAAAGACACAGACCCCACAAGCAAAGTCTGATGTATCTGTTGTTACAGACTGTAGTGGAGCTGGAAGGGAGAATGAGAGACCTGGATTCAGATAAATTTGGTCTCTCCAATAAAGAAGTTACCTTTTTTACAAATGTCATAACTGGAATTTGAAAAGCATTGGGTGTTGGTACCATACAGATTTTAGGTACCAGTGAATCTTTTTCATACAGAGTTTGGCTAGAGGAACCATGAGCATCACAGATGTCATGAATCCTAAAATCCTGAGAAATTCCCTTGATGAAGTATTTGACCGAGTGGAAAAAATCAGGAATAGAGTTAGATATAAATTAACTTTTTCCTATGGGGAAAAACCTCTTTAAATGAATGTATGCAGGAGACACGATAAGAATACCATTCTGTAGGATGGAATTAGTAAAGATTTTTGAATATTCTACTGTAAACCCAATCTGAGAAAGAACTCTCTTACCCATGTGAGAGATTCCTGACACTTTGAAAAAGTATCTTGCTAAGATAACCAAGTCATCTAAATAAGGAAACGTGTGAATACCTTGCTTTATACAATAGTATAGCACTGAAGCTATTGCTTTCTAAACACCACTGGAGCAGTGGATAAACCAAAAGGATAATGTAGAGAACTGAAAGTGTAATCCAGACACAAAACAAATGTTAAGAAATGCTTGAAATCTGTGGCTAGTGGTATGTGACAATAAATAACCTTTAAATCTAGAGTTACAAAAAAAGTGAAAGGAGGGAATAAGAGGTAATAGGTCATGAAGGGATAGCATTTTGAACTTTGGAACTTACACACAGCAGTTGAAAAAAGAAAGATATAGGACTGGTCTCCAACATACTTTTTAACTGTCCAGATTTTCACAGTATATATGTGGTTTTCTGGCAATGACAGAGTTTCAGGCTTCATATCCTTCAGAAAATAAATGTTAATGCAAAACACGTTATACTAGCAACATTCTAAGTTTATGAGAGCAACATTTAAAAATCTGTCCCTGTTTTTGGGCCTCTGTCCCTCCATTATCTTTGGCTCTGTCCAGTTTCTCATCCAAAGAAGTTGAAAGGTATGATCTCCATGAAACTTCTTTCTTTGGTATCAGAAACATCCCTGAATAAAAACCTTTCCCCTGCAAGAAAGTAAGGGAAACATTCTACTACCACTCAAGTCAGCAGATGCTGAATGACAGATATGAATAAGGAAGTTTGATCTGGTGAATAAGAAGGAATCCCCTGAAAAAGACGTATGGACTCCCATTGTCATCTGTACCTCTGACGGATAAATCTCAAAACCCATTTGTCTGAGATTAACTGCTGCCAGACAGGGATATGGAGCACCATACTTAGGGGAAGAATCAAAGGGCTGCCAGCGTGGGAGGGAAAAGGATTATGTATTTTATTTATTTATTTATTGACATTTGTTTACTGGGAAATTCCAACTGGATAATTGTATCCATTTTCAGCAGAGGCACAGGATGGAAAGCTCAAGAAATATAAGAAAGTACAGTTGTATAAGTAAATTTACCATAACAGCAGATGTTCGAATGATCACTGCTACAGTAGTCTTAGTTATATGGGTTATATTCTGACAAAGAACATAACAGCTGGCCAGCTTCTAAACCTTACACACACCCAAACTGTCAGGCAGCTGGTGCTGAAATGACAGAAAGAGAAGTTTGGGTGCAAAACCATTTAAAGCTTTCCTGCCAACAGCGAGAGGGAGGTTGAGGCCTGAAAAGACAAAGCTAGGATCAACAAAAAATAAATATCCACACATTAGCATAAACAGTACACCAAACCTGGGGATGAAGGAATGGAGGGTGGGAGCAGCTGCTGCAACAGTGATCATTCGAACATCTACTTTTATGGTAAGTTTACTTACACAGCTGCACTATGTTCATCATATTGATCACTGCTGTAATAGCCTTAGCTATGGTAAGCTACCCATATAGCTAGTACATTTTGGAGGTGGAAAGAGGAGAGTGCAAAAGTCCCTGGAGAATGGTCCTAGCAAAGCCTAATCTGTACCTACAGAAGAAATCAAGCTTATAGTGCTTTGTAAACATATGTACATAGGACCAAGTAGCTACTTCTAGAAACCAACCCTTTCCACAAAGCCATAGATGAAGCCAATGCCCTGATAGAGATGGCCTTGACCCTAGCTGGAATAGTTTTGTTATGGTTAGTATAGCAGGAGGTAATAGCCTTAGACAACCATTTGGAAAAAGTCAGTTTTTGACACAGGTTGTCCCCTCTTCTTACCTGTACAATAAATGAACAACTGATCTGAATATCTGAAATAATTATTTCTGTCAATATAGTACCCAAAATGTCTGTGACATCCAAGGTATGGATTATCCTTTCTCTTTCATTATTAGGTTCAGGAAAGAAAATGGTTAGATAGTTTGGATCAAAGTACACTAGGATACCACTTCAGGAATAATAGAAAGATTAATTCTCAAAAAAAAAACTGTCCCTATGGAAAATGAGATTGGGCTGACTGAACATAAGAGCTTGCGACTCAGATAGCCTTACTGCAGAGGTCAGAGCAATCAAATTGTTTTCCATTTTAAGAACTTCAGGTCAGCAAGGTTAGCTGGTTCAAATGGAGGAAGTGTTAGCTTCTCCAACACAAAATTAAGATCCCAAAGAGAGGCCTTTCTTGGAGGCCTCTTATGCAAAACCCCTTTAAAAAAAGTTTTGACATGAGACTACACTGAAAGAGAATGATCCATGGGCAAACATGCTGAAATGGCCAGAAAATTAAGCTTAACAGAAGAATAAGAAAGGCTATAGGATAGTAATTCACACAAATATTGTAAAACCAGATCACAACTACACCTGAATTGGTGCTGCTTATGTTGTTGGCACCGACTAGAAAACCATTTCCATTTGTTAATATAGGGTCTTCTATTAGTAGGCTTTCTTGTCTCCATTAGTACCTGCTGCATAACCTCAGTAAAGCAGGTGCCTAAAAAGAATTAAGACCCTATCATCTAGGCATTCAGTTGAAGTCGATTGATGTTGGTGTGTATCAAACACCCTAGTTTTTGCGTGAGTAAATCCAGTCTGTGAGGAAGCTTGTGGTAACTGCCCCAGCCATTTCCAAAAAAAAGGGAAAACCACTGCTGCCTGGACCAGAAGGCAGTCACATCAATGATACTGGAAGATTCCAGATGAATCTTCAGAAGTACCATAGATATTAGAGGAAAGGGTGGAAAAGCACACAGGAACAGTCCACTCCAAGGAAAAGAAAAGGCATCTGTCTTCCAAGCCTTCTTGCATGGAGTTTTGGATTACAATCTTGACAGTTGATTATTCAGACAGGAGGCAAAAAAGTCTACTTGAGGAACTTCCTACAGATGAATCAAATCTTGGAAGACTCCCCTGATCTAGTTTCTATTCATGAGTGTCTGCCCTGGTCCTGCTCATCTGGTCTGCCACACAATTTTGCTAACGAAATGTAGGATGCCTATAGAGTGAAACTGTACTGTGAAGCTATAAAGCAAGCTAACATGGCTAGTCTGCAAACAGGGTATGACCTAGTTCCACACCCCCCTTGCTTGTTGATGTTTCCACATAGGTTCATAGGTTCATAGGTAGGCACTAGGCTATTGGCCCTAGGGCCCATATAAGCCTAGCCAAACAGTACCCTGACTTTTGCCACCCAAGATAATTATTTTCCTGTGCCCCTGTCAAGCAGAGCCACAGAAGTGATCCCAGGGGTGAATTTCCTATCTCCCATCAAATCACCAAGATTTTTCTTGAAGAGTGCTAATGAGGAGCTTTGTTTGATATAGATAGGTAGTTTGTTCCAGAGTATGGGAAGTCTCTGAGACAGGAAGCTATCCCTCCAGCACGTACTGCTTATTGTGGTGACAAGGTTTAGGTCCCTAGAACGTGTAGCTCAGAGGGATTGGGATTTTTTTACGTGGAGAATGTCCAACAGCTCTGGGTCTGACATAGCTTTGTGACTGTGGTATTGTCTTGTAACCACTTGAAGAGGTTCCAGAGAACAGCTGAGTGCCTTTATCAGGGTAAGTATCACCTTGATATTTATGTGCTTGCATCTGTCCTTGGTGTCCCACAATCCCTGCACTTTTATCCCTCCTGAAACTGCTCTCCTGGCAAAATCTGAGGCGTATCTGGTGACTGGCTGCCTTGGAGCAGGGAAGAAGAAGGGGAGACCTGGATTTAAGGGTATCTGTTGTCTTTACCAAATGGATTTCTCTTCTGACAAAGCCCAGCACTGGGATTTGAAAAGATAAAGGGTGATGGTACTGGAACCACACAGATGTCAGATACCACTGCAGCCTTCCCATGTGGAGTCTTGCCAGGGTTATCATGAGAATCATAGATATCATGAGACCCAAAATCCTGAAGTATTCTCTTGCAGTTGCCGAAGTCTGAGTGGAAAACCTCAGAAATAGATCTAGATCTAGATCCAGATATATTTTTCCTGTGGAAGAAAAGCTCTTTGAACTGACATGCCAGAAACACAATCCTGTGTAAAGGAGTGAAGACAGACTTTTAAATATTCTCTTGGAATCCCAGCTTGTGTAAGAGATCTCTTACCCAACAGAGAGATTCCTAACACTTTGAAAATACTCTGCAAAGATAAGCATGTAATCTAAATATGCAAAAAAGTGGATAACCTGTAGCCTGCTATAAATGGAGCTAGACACTTTGTGAACACTTTTGGTGCAATGACCCAGACACACAAAACCTTAAGAAAAACCTGAAGTATGAATGGATATGATGCGATAATAAGCCATCTTTTAAGTCTAGTTATATCAAGAAACTTGAAAGAAGAAGAGGTAACAAGCTCTGAATCATCATACTGAATTAGGACACCGTCATAAACAGATTTACTAAAAAAAAAAATCCATAACTGGTCTCCATGCATTTTCTTTCTTTGGCACTGGGAATACCCTTTAATAAAAAACACCCTGTGTTTCTTACGCTTAGTCAAACACTCTGCTTGTGCTATGCTGATGAGGTCATAAGGCCAAAATATGCATATCCATAGCTAGTGGGGTTTGGCTTTATTAGCCTGAAATTGTCCATTAAAATGACTTCAAAAGTAAAAGTCATGGGCAATCAGAATCGCCATATAGCAGAAACGCCTGATGTTCATAAGGATCATTTGCATATATCCCATGTGCCTCTGTTACTGGAGGTTTGGGAGGTCACTCATTGGAAGTTCTAGCCTGGCTGGAGTTTTCATTTAGTTTTTACTGATTGGTTTTTCAGTGTGACCTTCCCATTCTGTTTTAATTTGTTAGTTGGAACATTTTGCAGTCACCCTAATGATAATGGACATCAGCTTGGTATAACAATCCTGTGTTTCTTACCTTTAGTCAAACACTCTGCTTGTGCTATGCTGATCAGGTCATAACAAGGACGAAATATGTATATCCATAACTAGTGGGGTTTGGCTTTATTGGCCTGAAATTGTCCATTAAAATGACTTCAAATGTAAAAGTAATGGGCAATCAGAATTGCCACATAGCAGAAACACCTGATATTTATAAGGGTCTTTTGCATATATCCCATGTGCCTCTGTTACAGGAGGTGTGGGAGGTCACTCATTGGAAGTTCTAGCTTGGCTGGAGTTTTCATTTAGTTTTTACACCTGAAAAGAAGAACTGATTCTATCACCCCTTTGGAGAATATGTGATAAACACGTAGAAACAAAAAAGTGTGATCTGGAGGACAAGGAATGACCCCCTGGAAAGGAGGAATTTCATCCCACTGCCATCTGTGACCTTGATGAATGATTTTCAGAACCCATTTGTCTAAAACAATCTGCTACCAAAAAGGAAAATGGAGATTCAGACTTTCTGGAAGAAAAAAAGGGGCCAGGGTAGAAGAAGATCACAAGGTTATTCAGACTTGTTGGACTGTCCTTGGTTTTGGGATGTTAAAGACTTCTTTTTGCCCCTTGCCATTTCTTCTTAAATGTCTGTTTACTTGAATTTTGTTGAGATTATTTATCCATTTTTTGCCAAAACTGGATGAGGAGATAGAAAATCTCTTGGAAAATTAGGAAAAGGACGGCTGAAAAATCTTAAAGAGATTCCCTGGGTCAGCTTGCCCCTTTCACCAGACATTTTGATCACCTCTGCAGCAGAAGGGTCAAACACTAAATTTCTATCCAAGGTTGAATTCAGAATCTCATTTTTAACATCATCTGGGAGGTTATGAGAATGCAGTCATGCAAACCTCCTCAAAATACAGAACCAGGGGCTCTATCCCCGGAAATACTATCAGAATCATACACACTCTATAATCGATAAGTAATGACCAGTGCAATAAAAGAAACGCTATTTAAATCAGATTTTTCTTCACAAGAAACTGCAGTTAAAAAAAAAAACACAAACCTTAATATAGATCCTGACAGCTGAAAATTTTGAAAATCAAAGTCGCAGAAATATACATTATTTTCACATATCTATCAATAATTTTCCCATCTTTATCAGAAACGGAAGGATTGGACTTGACTAGGAGCTTAGCAGCACTGGAATCATCTAGACCTATAGCAACTGGGTCGGGTTTAGGAGTAGAATGCAAAAATTTAAAAGGCTGAGGAACTTTATACATTCTAGCCACCTTTTTAGAGACAGCTGGCTAGCTATTAGGAAAACTGTAGGCAGCAATACATATATCCTCTAAACAAGTGTAGGAGGATCGGGTGGAGGATCTGGAAAATTCTTCTGTAACAACTTACAGAAATTTCTGAGAGACTGAGAAACCTCAGTGTTCTCCAACTGAAAACACTAACACATTCTAACAATAATTTCAGAGGAAGAGAAACACCTACAGGGAAGATCAGAAACTGACCTCTCCTTTGAGTCTGAATGAGAAATGTGAAGAAAACCGCTGCTTCTGTCTCTGCACCTTCCCTGTTCAAATTCAGAATTTTTCATCTCTTCAAGGAGTGGTATCCCTCTTTCTTTTATGAGAAACTACTTTACACGAAGGATCAATAGCCTGAATTAAACCATGCGCTAGACCCAACAAACTACATAATATCATATAGCAATGAAACATGTTGGCATGTTTTAAATGAGTGAGTTTATTATTCACTCAAAGCAAATGTTAGAGAGTAACATTCAAACAGTGGATAAGAAGTAGGAGAGAGAGGAAGGGGAGAGTGAGAAATACATATTTGTTACTGAAGTGAAAAGTATAGTAGATATGGGAGATAAGAGAAATAAAGAGGGAAGTACGACTAAGAGCAATAAAACAAGGAAAGGGAGAGATATGGTGTCTTACAGTATTAGAGGAATATAAGCTGATATTAGCCAGGAGAGTGGCATATGCAAAGCCAGGAGACTGAGAGGAATTATTTTAGTTGCGCCACAAATAAAATGAATATTGTGTACTGCCCCGAATGGCGCACAAACTGTTCTCCAGACTTTTGCAACATGGTGCGATTACAGACACTGACTGCAGTTTTTGTAAGGCTTTACATATTCAAGTAGATTTTTGTCAGAAGATCGAAGGTGATTGAAAGTGATGATTTGAAAACTAATGGTGGTGTAAAATTGATGATTTGGAAGGTAATGGTGGTGAATTTATTTATTTATTTTATTTATTTGCAGTTGGTTTACCAGGATAGTCCATTGGGCCAAGATGAACCCGTTTTCAATGGAGTCCTGGGGAGAAAAGCTCCAGAAACAAGGTTACATAGTTTTAGATATATAATACAATATTAACAAACAAATTACACAGTTAGAGCATCATACTGGTGATGACTGTTACAGTTGGTACATACTATAGAAGTGATTCAGATTGCATTATTTACAGAATTCAAACTGCAGTATTTACAGAATTGTACAGATTACTGTTTGTAGATGGTACATAGTATAAAAGTGATTCATATTGCAGCATTTATAGAATTATGCAGATTACTGTTTGAACACACAATCAATGGAACATTACAGGTGGTACCTACTATAAAAGTAATTCATGTTTCAGTATTTACACATTAAGAGTATATCTTTCAAGTGACATTACTGATAAAATCGCCTATGCATTTTGAGTTAGGTTGCTAGGTAAGGGATACAAAAATGATTTTGATTTGAGATTACGCAGCTAGTTAAAGGATGCAAGTTACTACAATAGGAGAGGCAGATACAAGGAAGCTTATTAGCAGGAGGAGGAAGGAAGTAAGGCGGTCTTGAATTATGAAGGGTGAGTGCAAGAGCATTGAATTATGAATGGTGGGTGCAAGAGCATTCCCACTGGGTTAGTAGATGAGAGTAAAGAGATTTTTTGAATGTAAAGTGGTTGAAGGTGGTACGAATAGCTGGAGGTAGGGAGTTCCAGAGACGTGCTAAACTATAGGATAGGAGATTTTTACCTGGGGGACGTAATAGCATGTATAGTTCAAGTAGGTTCTGGTTATTGGTTCTGAGTTCTCTGTTGGGGAGGTGCATTTTAAAAGCAGGGGAAAGAGATGGACAAAGGAAGGGTTTAAGGATGAGCTTGTGGGCAAGAGTGAGTTGGGAATAGATGAGTCGGTTGGGTAGTTCTAACCATACTAGTTTGTGGAGAGAAGAACAATGGTGATTAGATGCTTTGTGGCCATTAGCGAATTTAGCTATTTTATTGTAGCATGAGGAAAGTTGTGTTTTGAGGAAAGATTGTAGGTTAGTCAGGAGTGGGGCTCCATATAGAAGAGAGGGAATAAGGAATGTGGAAGAGAGAGTGATTTTAGTAGAGGGTGTAAGGAAACGATTTTGTCAGTAGAGCATGCCTAGTTTTTGATGAGTTTTTTTGATATTTAGCTGTATGTGGGAGTTGAATTTAAACGGACTATCGATTTGAACCCCAAGTAACTTAAGTCTCTGGCATCAATTCCAAGGATGTGTTATTGTTACAGGTGATTAAGAAAGAGTTTGGGTTGACAGAGATGTGTTTAGAGGGAGTAAATACCATTAATTTGGTTTTAGAGGCATTTAATGCTAGGTGTTTTTTTTTCATCCATTGTTCAGTGATACAGAATGCATCTTGTGTACGTTTTTGGAGTACTGGGATGGATGTGGCAGAGCAGATAATAGTTGAATCGTCTGCATATTGAATAATATTAGAGAATGGGATAGAATTACAAAAATCATTTATGAATATGTTAAATAGTAGAGGACCCAATATGGAGCCTTGGGGGACCCCAGTTGGAGTGCTTAGGAATGAGGAAGTGGCTTTTTTCCATTTAATTTTCTATTTGATAAGTAACTATAGAACCAGTTTAATGAGGAAGGACATAAGTTAAGTTGGGAGAGTTTATCAAGGAGTAGTTTATGAGAGATAGTGTCAAAGGCTTTTGAGAGGTCCAGTAGTAGGGTAGAAACAATCTGTCCAGAGTCCCTGGCCTTGTTTACGGTTTCTAAGAAGGAGAGAAGGGCTGTCATAGTACTATGGCCGGGTCTGAAACCATGCTGGGTTGGAGTCAGCAGGTGACTGTCTAAGAGATAAGGAAGGAGCTGCAAATGGATACCCTTTTCAAGGAGTTTAGAAATGGGAGACAGAATAGCTATGGGACGGAAGTTTGTAGTATCATTACTATTGCCACCTTTATGCAAAGGTATGATAAAGGCCTTTTTCCAGATTTGGGGTACTTTGCTTTCTTGGATCGAGCGGTTAATTAGTATACCAATAGGGTAGGTAATGGTTTCAGCTGCTATGCTAAGAAAGTATGAAGGAATATTGTCTGGGGCATTAGAGCAAGGCTTTAGTTTCTGGATCAGTTTTTTTATGGTAGATGTGGGGATAGGTTTTAATGAGAAAGTAGGAGAAAGGGGGGTGAGGTATTAGAGGGTGGTGGTCTTGGGGAGGGAAAGAGAGAGGTAGTCTGAGTGGAGGGAGGGGTATGGGAGGATAGGGGTGAGGTCGGGGATGTGGCGGTGTCAGTGAATGATGAGGTTGGAAATAGAGTTTATGAAAAAAAGAGTTGAATTGTGTAGACAAGTCAATGTCAGAAGCATTGGGGTCTGGGCTGGAGTTGGCTGTTTTGCCAGGACTGATAAGGGTAGAGATTCTTTTCCAGAATTTTTGAGGATTTGTTTTATTAGTATTTTGGAGTATGGAAAAGTAGTTTTGTCGCTCTTTAATAACAAGCCTTTTTACTTTGTTTCTGAGTGTTTTAAATTCATTATGGGTGAGTGGGGATTTATTTTTATGGTAAAGTGTCCAGGCCTTATCTCTATGTTGCATGGCTGTTGGTGTGTCTTTGGTTAACCAGGGGTTAGTTTTTAGTTTTATTCTTTTAGTCCTTATGGGAGCATGGTAGTCTAGAAGGTTCAGGAAGGTTGTGTTGAAATGGGCCACAGCATTGTCTAGGGGTAAAGCTTTTAGGATGTTCCAGTCAACTAGTCAGAGAGAGTCAAAGAAAGACATTGGGTTGAAGTTTTTATGGTTGCGGGTAGTAATGTAGTTATGAGTTCTCTGTAAAGGCGCTTGTAGTCAATATGTGAAGATAGGTAGGTGGTCACTAAGGGAGTCTGGAAGGGTACCACTGTCAGAGAAGTAATGAGGGTGAGAGACTAGAATCCAGTCTAGAATGCTACCCTTGGAGAGAGCTTTTGAGGGGCGAGTTATGTCGTTAATTAGTTGTGAGAAGCTGTAAAGGTTGATATTGAGTGGGTTTAAGGGAGAATGAATGGCTGACCAATTGATATTGGTGTCACCCAAAATTATGATTTCATTGTTAATGCTGGTGGAGAGCCAGTAAAGAATATTCTCTAGTGTGGTAATATGGTCACCAGGGGGAATGTAAAGGGAGTCTATACATATATGCTTGTATTTATTGACTTGGAGTAGTGATAGGAGTAGTTCAACATTATTAAAAATGGGGATGGGTTTGTTATAAGGGGTGACTGACAAGGAGGATGAGTATAGTAAGGCAACCCTGCCTCCTTTTTTTTGGGTCTGTCTTTTCTGATGATTGAGTAATTTAGTGGTATAATTTCATGATCCTTTATGTGGGGTTTTAACCAAGTTTCAGAGATAGACAGGGTATCGGGTTTATTATGTGTGAACCAAGCATGAAGGTTTGGTACTTTGTTGACTATACTTTGGGAGTTTAGAGAGGTGAATAGTATGGATTTATCTGTATTGATAGGGATGGAGGGGCCTGGGTTGGGGTGGATATCTCCTGATAGTAGTGAGGTAATTAGATAAAGGGTTAGGTTGGAGAGATATTTGGACTGCTTAAAGTTTAGGTTGGTCTTTATTATGTGAGTAAGGGGTTTGTTAGCAACTATGGTATTAAGGTTAATTTGAGTGTTGATAAGTTTATAAGTAAAGGAAAAAATGGTTTTGTATAGGATAAATATGTGGAGATATTGTGGTGTGTACTTTTAAAGAGGGTGAGTTGAGATGTATTGTTATGTGGAAGGCCTGTGAATGGTTAAAGTATTTGGGCTGGGTGAGGTAGTGAATGTAGACTATACTGAGGAGAAGTAGTAGTAGAGTATAGGAGGATATAGGTTTTGGGAGCATTGTGAAGATGGGTCTGAAAGGTAGAGGATGTAGATGGTAGTAAGCAGTTGGTAGGTTATAGCAAGTAAGTTTAGGAGGGTTCTGTGTACTGGAGGTAGTTATGTGTCTGAGTAATTGTGGGAGGAGGAATATTGTAAGGTTTATATGGGTGGAGTAAGGGGGGTGTAGGCTTGAGTAGAGGAGACTAATTGGTGGGATAGGGTTTTCTAGGGGGAGGAGTGCTGGTTAGAGTGGGTGTGGGAGGGAGTGGCTATAGAGAGAGTAATAGAGTATAATTGGATAGGTGATATCGTAGGTGTGGTTGTGGAGGTATAAATATAGATGTAGTGGGGGCGTGTGGGAATTGGGGGCAGGGTAGGGGAGCGGAATGAGCCCGTAGGGCGAACGGAGCGGGAAGAGCCAAGGAAGACAGAAGAGGGCGAGAAACTATCAGTAGAACTGTGGAGAAGGTGAGTACAAGGGACCGGTGATTAGTGGGATGGAGAAGCAACGAGCTTTAGAGGAGGGAGAGAGAGAGAGAGAGAGAGAGAAAGTTAGAGAGTTAAAGCATGTAGAGATACCGGGGAGAAGAGTAAAAGAAATGGAAGTCAGGAAATAGTGGGGAGAGTAAGTCACCTAGTGGACATATGCTGAATGCACATTTGGTTTCACCAGGGAAGTATCGCAAGGCTGGGTTATATTATGGGAAGAGAGTCTGGTAGAGCAGAAAGTGGCACATGTACAAATAACTGGGTAGGAAGTGGGATTAAATAATTTCAAGTGTTAAGAGAAGTTGGGCATAATTTAGCTGGTGGGACAATTCTAACCAATTTAGAATTTTTCAAGAAGAATTATGTGTTCTATAACTTATACTACCTGCAAATCAAGCTGGCTTGTCATAACACTGTTCTAGTATAGATTATAGGGTGGCTTGAAAGTTGGTCAGGATGGAAGAACCATATAATGAAAGGGGGTAGGTATGTGGTGGCAAGAGTGACTCTGGCAAATACAGTAAGGAATTTTCTGGCTCTCTATAGCATTCCTATTTTTGTGATTTTTTAAAATATTGCTATGAGTGTGGAAGTCACAATAGATGCTAACCTTAAATGCATCTCCCAGCAGTTCTGTATGGGACACTGCTTCAACTGGAGCCTTGTTTAAGGATATGATTTTAAAGTTATGTTTCTCATTGGTAAGTAATTTAGGGAAAAATAAAAGTATTTGGGGGTTTCTTTGAATTAAGCAAGAATTGGTGTTATAAAGTCAGTCTTCAACAGAGTTAAAGGTGTGTTCTGTAATCTTTTGTAAGTTTTCTAAATTGTCTGAGATGCAGATAAGGGTGGAATCATCTGCATACTGTACAAAGGATGACTGCTGTATAGAAAAAATAAAGAGTGTTTATAAAGATATTTAATAGAAAAAGATCAATGATAGAGCCTTGGAGGACACCTGTATCAATGGGTGGATACAGGGAAAGGCTAAAATTTCATCTAACTGCCTAGTAGCATTCTGACAAGTAATTATTAAACCAACGAAGAAAGGGCTGCAAGACACCCACTGTGGACAGTTGTAGTAGTAGTTTTTTTAATGAAACACAATATCAAAAACTTTTGAGAGGTAAGGGAATAAGGAATACATGAGTTTACCTTATCCCTGGCTTTATTTATGTTACCTGTAATAGTTAAGAGAGCAGTTGTGCTATGGGCAGGTCTAAAACTTATTTTTTTAAACACCTTTATTGAATTATTACTTATGACATAGGGAGGCTTACTTTTATATAAATTAACCATATTAACAAGTTCACGTTTACAAACATTACACATCACATATATTTTTATAAAGCCTATAATCATTACATTACATAAATGAATTCCTACCTTTTCTTAAACCTCATTCCTCCTCCAAAACATTTTTCTGCATGTATTGTTCCCACAGTTTCCATTTCTTACTATGTAATTTACATCTATCCCTTTCTAAAGATCCCACTTCCTGTTCTCTTATCTCTGTTACAATATTCACTACTTCAAGAAAGAACAGTTGTGTAAGAACTTACCATATTAATACATGTCCTTCTCTCCTCTGTTGCAGTATTCTTTACATGAAGAAGTTACCTGTGATTTTAATCTAAATTTTATTTATTTATTTATTTTTTTGATAACCACCAGAGTTAAACTTAAAGAGGCCTTACTATGTCTAGGCAATTCAGATGATGTATCTCAACGAAAAAAAAAAAAATTTCCATGTTACACTCATTTGCTCAGACAGTATTCCTGACAAAGTATTTTGTAGGAAATTTTAAAGTTTGCCAACTCATTGCACTCCCAAAACATAGGTTTCCAGTTACCTCTTTCTTACACACCACACCTCCAGCATTTGCCATCCACCCGAGGAAAAATTCTTTGGAGTCTGCTTGGGGTATAAAAGTATCTATGCAAACATTTCCAGGCAATTATCCTAAATCTTCTAGACTTTGTTGCATACTTGGAACCCATACATATGTCCTCCCATTGTTTCTTTGAGAATCGCTCATCTAATCTCTCTTCTCAGTCTTTTCTGACCTCTTCAGATTGATTCTTACAGTTATTGTGCAATATTTTACATGTCCTACAAATCATCCTTTTTTTTAAAGCAGCTTCTATTCTAGATTCAGTTAAAAACTCAGTCAATGCAGGTCTTTCTTTTAGGATTTATCTATCCCTTTCTCTACTTGTCTATACTCTGATATCAATCTCTGGCAGGGTTGGCAATCACTATTCTGCAATCCCAATGCCTTCTTGACCTCTTCCCATTCTGTTACCTTTCCTTTTCTAAGTATTTGTTCCCAATAACTTGGTTCTTTTGCCAGCTTCCTCCAGTAAATTCCAGACCACTCTTGTCTATTCTCTGTACACCAGTTGCTATCATCCCTATCAGCAGAATCTCCTTTCTCCATTCCTGTGTTGGCTTACTTCTTATTATGCTTTCTGCAACTTTATAAACATAATATTCTGCAGGACTGTTGCTATGGCAGGTCTAAAACATCTCGAGTATTGGTTTGTAGCTGTTCCTTACGAGATGCTGAACTAGTTGTTTATGGACACATTCTTACAATATCATTGAGAAGAGGGATACAATGGCAATGGGTCTGAAATTAGATATCTGGGTGATATAGTATTTTGTTTCCAGACAGTAAGAATATAGGAGTCCTGTGTATTGACCTGTTTATAAGGATTGAGACTGGATATGCAATAGTTTTAGGAAGAATTTTGCACTCTGCAGTAAAGTTATCTGCAGAGGCTGAGCAGGGTTTTAACTTTGAATAGTATTTTTTATGAAGGTGGTAGTGACTGGTTTTAGTGTGAGGGTGGGGTATTAGTGGATGAAGAAAGGCATGAGTCAGGAAAGGATTCATTGGTGATGGCAGCTATGTTGTCAATGAAGTAAGAGTGAAACTTGGTAGTGCTTTCTAAGCAGGAGTTATTGGGACAAGGGTTAGGGACATTGTTTGTTCCTGTGTGGGTAAAATGTGTTTGTTGGATGACCAGTATTTTTTGGAGGGGTTATAGGTATGGTTGTTTAGAAAATGAGAATAGTATTTCTTACCAAGGCTGACTTGCTTTTGGGCAAAGTTACAAAGTCCATTAAACTGCTGTGATGTTGTGGAGTTTTAATGTTCCATCACTTTTTCTATGCCTTGTCTCTATTTTGCACAAGGCTTCTATTCTCTTTACTAAGCCAGGGAGCGAAGATTAGATTTTATTCCTTTTCTATATAGCTGTTTGGGTGCTTAAAAAAGTTGAATTGAACCTTTCTACTTCATCTAGTGGCAAGGCTTTTAGAATAGTCCAGTTAAATGAGGTTATAGCAGCTAAAATGATTCAGGGTTAAATTTTGAGAGGTTATCAGTATTTTATATACTTGTTGCTTGGCAAGGAGACTAATACATTTGATAGCATATGTAGGACAATGATCACCAAGGGATTCAACAAGGGTGCCTGATGCAGTGTACATGAAAGGATCAGAGACAGGAATCCATTAAAGAATGAGACTAGTGTCTAGGGGTTTGTTACTGAGGAGTAGTAGTAACAAGCCATTTGAAGCCATAAAGGTAAATGCTAAAAGGATAGTTAGCAGTGAGCAATGTTTGCAGGGAATGGTCTGTCAGTAAAGATTGCAGTAACAATGGCCAACACTTCACTTTGGAAGAGACGAAAACCTGAACAAATCTAAAGAGCATAAAGCACTTACTGTCGACTCCCCAACATCTAGCTACAAATGGAATAACAGGAAAGTTTAACCAAATATTCAAGAAAACAATCAAATATATTAGCCCTATCCCTAAACCACTACAAATAACTCATACTTTTTTGGGGCATAAAATACATGCATGTAACCATTAACTCAAAACAAAGCACTGCTGCTAATAAATCAGAAATAAATGTCAAAACTGTACCAACTGAAAGACAGTGCTCATAACAGAGTTCTAAGAAACGTACAGAACAAGTAGACAAGAGTACAACACAGAGGTTAGACAGATGATTTCAACAACACAGTATGTCTCAGAATGTGATAACAGAACTGACCAACAAAAACAGTGCATACAGTCTTAGATGAAAGCAGTTGACACTGGAGGCAATACATATAAATGGCATGCAGACCAGATTCAAACTGCTTGCCTGCAAGCACAGGCAATACTAACTTACAGGACCAAAGTTTTAACACAGAACCTGATAACCACAGTCACAAGCAAACATGGATACATAACCACAGTTAAACCCACTGAACAGATAAGAGCCACAAAAACAGAAAGATGCCATAGACCTATAAGGAAAGATAACTTGACCTGTACCCTGAGAAGGATGTATGATCCAATGCACACTGCAAGAGGGATGTAAAGTACCAGATCTGAAGATAAATGAAAGCCCATTTAGACTCTCCAAAGTCTGAAGATGTAGGTCCTGAACCAGCAAAACCCCAGAGGAAATATTATATACTTCAGAAGCAAATCTCTTGACTTACCAGGCCAATGATCAAGTAGTAGAAGGATAAAGTAAAAAAAATCCATGTGCAAACACCAAAATTACAAAGCTAAAAAGCAAATATGTCATAATAAGCACTGTAAATTAATAAACCGTGTAATTACAAAAAGATAAGAAGTGAGTGGACAGCAAGTTAACAGCAATCAAGAAAAAAAATGATAGGGAATAGAGAGAAATAAAACATGATCAGAGTGAGGCAGGAAGAAGTCAGTACAGGTGAGAACAATGTGAAAGGAAGGAAGAGTGTGATAAGCAGTTGGGCCACTACAATGGGAATGGGCATTAGCCAAATGCAGCAGCAAAACGGTTAAAGAAGGAATCTGTAACTTGTTAATGAGACACTGACAATTGTTCTGTTATAAATAGCTATTTCATCTTCTTAATGATGCAGCGTGCTTCAATATTTCTTACTTTTTAAATCACTTTATCTACTGTTTTATTTTTAAAACAGAAGTAGTCACATGCATTTAGAAGACATTTTAAATCACACACTAATACTAATATATTCTGGGTAATATCTTGAGAAAGAAAGTTCTGATACTGCCCAAATTTTTCAGTTTGTGCATGGGTGGGAGGGTGAAATACAAGGATTATGCTCTTGCAAGATGGCTGCACACTGGGTAACAGCTTAATTCTGGGTTTCCCAGTGTGAAAACACAAACTCAGCAGAGAAGGCCGGTAGACTTGTGTTTATGGGTAAATTTCAGTAACTGGCTAGTATGTATACTGCCTGGATGCCAGGGGAAAAGAAATACAGATGACTTGGAAAAAAATCAGCTACAAAAAGCAAGGATGAAACACTAACTGGGAAAAGTTCTGCAGCTGTTCAGCAAAAAGCAATGCAACCTCCAGACAAGAATTTCAATAACCTACAGGAAGATACAAGACAACTGCACTCAGACCTGGTTAAAAAAAATGAAACACTAATGGAGTATATCAATACAAACAACAGAAAGCTGGGAAAATGGAAGAAGCTTTAAACAAATATTCAGATGAGGTGACAAAGCTGCAAAAGTCAGAGGTCGAAATGAAGAAAAGGCCGTCTGAATATGCAACTGCTCAGGAAGAGATGTTTCAAAAACTAATAGAATTAGAGGTCACACAATGTAAGGAAAACCTGAGATTTTCAGCTATACCAGAGGAGCTGGAAGGAACAGACTGCATTCATTTTATGAAAGCACAAATAAGGAACTAGACTGGTATTCCACAGCAGGAGCTGTTAGTTCAAAGGGCACATCATGTGTATGCTCTAAACCTGGCTATGAGAAAGCAACCTAGACTTTTATTAGTAAATATGCAATCCTACCAGCAGAAGGAGTTGAATTTGACAAAATTATTGCAGAAGGGCAAAGTACTAAAAGTAGGAGACAGAATGTTTGTGGAGAATGATTACTCATTGTATACCAGGCAGAAGAGAAGCAAATTTATTGCACTATTCAAGGAATGTCGAGACGCAGTTATGAGATTCAAACTGCTGCACCCAGCTGTCTTCAATGTATACTTCCCTGGAGGGACAAAATAATTTTTTGAAGTAGTACATGCTAAGGAGGAAATACAACTTTGTCCAACAAAAAGTGAGCTGTGAAACAGAAAGAGATTCTGGTTCTTGTTCTTCTGGTAATAAAGACCACAGAGACTGTACTTGTGAATTTATTTCCCAGTGTTTCAATGGAAAATGTTGGAGTGAGGAAGGCAGCAAGAGAGCTGACTAGAACTGAGAGTACGTTGGAAATTAAACAGTGATGGGATTTCGGAGATGATGATGAACAGTAATAAAATCAGTAACTTAATGTGGGATTACAATGCAATAATTGTGTGTGTGAAATATGACAGAACAAGAAAATCTGGAAATATTGGACTTTTTCAGAACCTTCTAGACTTGTGGTGGACTCTAAAGCATATGTCCTACTTCATGTCATTAATGTTCAAAAAAATTGAGGGGAAGATGAGGGAGAGCCTTAACTGTAAGGAAAGATTTTTTTTTCTTCTTAGCACCTTTTTTTATGGTGTATGTTTTCTTTGCATGCTATAAACTAAAGTTTTCTCAGTTATTTTTAAGTGTAATGGGTATTGTAAAGAGGTACTGCTATTTTTTCTTTTCTTTCTCAATTCTTTTCTCTTTCTTCTTGTTCAATGTTAAGAAATGCAGGCAATGCAATGAAAAATGCCTGGTTAAAACAGCATGACAAAAGAAAAATTAATGTGCTTTTGCTCATTTTTGCATGGGGAAATGACTGAATTAAGGACCTTTGATTTAGTAACACATTTTAAGAGTAAGCAAGCACATGAAAAATAATTTTGAGTATTATGATGCTTTCTTCTAGCAAAAAAGTACAGTTTTGTACCTACCATAAATGTAGATGTTCGAAGATCCACATTGCTGCAGTCCTTACATATGGGTAGTCCGCTGTCCTCGGTCGGCCCAAATACCAAAGTATTAGGCTGACGTCGGTCAAGGCGCTTAAAACTGACATCAGGACGTCAGGGTACAAATGCGCATGACCGACGTCATATCCTCAGTCTTTTCTTGCCCCAGATGTCAGAAGGCCCTAAAAAGAAAGGCCAAAGCCAAAAAACAGCAAAAAACAACCAACCACCCCTGCACTAATCATATTTACAATATTTACAATATTCACAACCCAAACCACACAACCACCTCTAACTACAGAGGGGAAGGAGGGAGGGTAAATTGGACTGCAGCAATGTGGATCTTCGAACATCTACATTTATGGTAGGTACAAAACTGTACTATGTTCTTCATCTCACATTGCTGCAGTGCTTACATATGGGTAGAATCCCAAAGCAGAGGTAAGGGAGGATGGCCAAACTATAAAGCATTAGGAGCTGCCAAAATGCCCTGTAAAATTGCAGTGGCAAAACCAGCCCTAGATTTAGAGTAAAGTGGAAGGTGGTAATGCTTAGAGAAAGTATGCACTGAACTCCAAGTAGCTGCCTCCAAAATATCTTTAGTAGCCACCCCCCCGTTAAAAAAGCTGTAGAAGTGGCAGTAGCCCTAGTGGAATGAGGCCTAATCCCAGCTGGAATCTCCTTACCATGATGGGAATAACAGAAAGCAATACAAAAACCAATCCACTTAGAAATAGTCTGTTTTGAAACAGGTTTGCCCTGAGAACCCAAAGCAAATGAAACAAACAACTGCTGAGACTGCCTGAATCCTTTAGTTCTGCTCAAATAATATCGCAACTGTCTGTGTATATCCAAAGTGTGCAAAATCTTTTCCCCTTTATTTTGGGGGCTTGCATAAAAAGTAGGTAAATGAATAGTTTGGTTTAAAGCCACACTAGAAACCACTTTAGGCATAAAGGAAGGGTTAGTACGCAAAGATACCCTGTCCTTGTGGAAAATTAGGAAAGGCTCAACCGCCATAAGGGCCTGTAATTCAGAAACCCTTCTCGCAGAGGTAATGGCCAACAAAAAAGCAGTCTTCCATGATAAATATTTCAACTCGGCAGTCGCTGCAGGCTCAAAAGGTTGTAGAGTGAGTTTCTCCAACACAAAATTGAGATCCCAAGCAGGAGTAGGAGCTCTACGTGGGGGTCTTATATTCTTTGCCCCTCTAAGGAATTGCTTAAACAAAGGATGAGAAAATAATGGTGGGTCACAGTCATAGTGAGCAGAAATTGCTGCAGCATGAACCTTAATAGAGGAGAAGGACAAACCTTTGTCCAATAACTCAGTAAGGTATTGAAGAGCAACACTTAAATTAGGTTTAGAAACATCAAAGTCCTTTGCTGTACTCCAAATTAAAAATCTCCTCCATTTATCAGCGTAAACTTTCCTTGTACTAGGCCTTCTGGCCTCCAAAATAACATTCAAAACTTGTTGCGGAAGTTGAGACCCTCCAGGGTTTAAAACAGAATATGCCAGGCTGTTAGATGTAGAGAGTGAAGTTTGACATTGAGTAAATGACTGTTCTCCTGAGACAGCAGGTGTGGAATCGAAGGCAAAGGCCATGGAGGCTCCCGCACCAGACTTCTCAGTAATGGGTACCAGTGCTGTCGAGGCCAATCCGGAGCTATTAAAATCATGGTTGGCTTGTCCTGTCTGACCTTCAGGAGTACCTTTGGGAGGAGAGGCAGAGGTGGAAAGGCATACACGTGAAGATTGCTCCAATTGAATGAGAGAGCATCCACTTTCCAAGCTGTGGGATGAAACCTTTTTGTGCAAAACTTTGGCAGCTGGTAATTTAGAGGAGAAGCTAACAGATCTATGTCTGGAGTTCCCCATAACACTGTCAATTTTTGAAATACATGAGGATCCAATTTCCACTCGTGGGGATCCATGATTTGTCTGCTCAACACATCTGCTAAGGAGTTCTGTGCTCCTGGCAGAAACCTTGCCTGAAGATTCAGCTGTAAACTGAGAGCAGTCTCCCACAAAATCACTGCTTGCCTGCATAGAGGATAAGAATGTGTCTCCCCTTGCTTGTTGATGTACCACATGACAGTTGTGTTGTCTGTTAGAATCAACACCTGCCCTGGAAGAAGCAAATCCTTGAAAGCTATCAATGCAAATTGGACTGCTAACATCTCCTTCAAGTTGATATGTAAATGTCGAAGTCTGGCAGGCCACGTGTCTTGTATCCACTTTCCATTCAGATGAGCTCCCCAAGCTTTGTCTGAGGCATCTGTCGTTAGAATCTGACTCGCCTCTGGTCGGGTCACAGAGAGTCCCTTGTTTAGGTGACATTCCTGAGCCCACCACAAAAATTCCTTTTGGATGCAAGGTATTATCTGAATGACAGTGTCCAAATCTTGGCAGTGCTGCGTCCATACATTTTTGAGATACCATTGTAGCTTCCTCATATGCAGTTTGGCATCGGGAAGTACCAGAATACAAGATGCCATGAACCCCAAGGCTTGAAGGACTGTCCTTGCAGTCAGCCTGGACTGACGAGACAATTGGTGGAAGTAAAGAGAAAGATTCTTTTGTTTGTCCGGGATCAAAAAGGCCATCTGGGATGCTGTATTCAGTCTCACACCCAGAAAGCACATGTCCTGAGAGGGTACTAGACTGGACTTTATTTCATTCACAGAATACCCTAGGCACCTTAACACTGCCATCACATACTGTAAATGATGAAGAAGTTAGTCCTTTCCATGAGCCAGAATCAGGCAGTCATCCAAATAAGGATAAATTTGTATTCCTCTTAGCCTGAAGAAAGCTACCACTGGAGCCAGAACCTTTGTGAACACTCTGGGCGCAGTA
The DNA here is from genome assembly GCF_019279795.1 of Protopterus annectens. NCBI lineage: Eukaryota > Metazoa > Chordata > Ceratodontiformes > Protopteridae > Protopterus > Protopterus annectens. Next base: position 1,176,369,320 of record NC_056745.1, read on the forward strand.
GATAAGCCAAAGGGCAATGCAGAGAACTGATAATGAAAAGTCCCAGCCCGAAAACGCAGATACTTCCTGCAACAGGGCCTGATAGGAATATGAAGGTAAGCCTCCTTGAGATCCAGAGTCACCATCCAGTGATCTTTGCCCAGCAGAGGTAAAAGCTGTTGTAACGTCAACATTTTGAACTTGGGAATGTCGAGATATGTGTTGAGGATAGATAAATCCAAAATTGGTCTCCACGTGTTCCCTTTCTTTGGTACTAGAAACAGGCGAGAATAAGAGAGAGAATAAGTGAGAATAAAATCCTAAGCCCACTTCTGGCAGAGGGACCGGTTGTATAGCTCCCATTTGTAGTAGTAGAGAAATCTATTTGTGAGCCTCTAGTCTTTGTTGAGGAGGAACGTCTGGCATGCCTTTGAAAGGAGGTAAGGTATGGAAATAAAACTTGTAACCTTGGTGTATGATATCCAATACCCATTTGTCTTGGGTAATTAAAATCCAATTTTCCTTGAAGAGTGCCAACCTTCCTCCCAAAGGTGCTGCCAGGCAAGAAGGATCTGGCAGCTGAAAAAGTAGGTCATTGGGCCTGTTTACGAAAGGACTGGCCCCTGCCCTCACTCGAAGACTGTGCAGGTGAACTCCATGTTCTAGGTCTGAAGGAACTCTGAGCTCTGCCCCTACCACGTCTAGATCTACCCCTAGACTGAGAATCAGAGGAAGGATACGTCCACCCCTTAGCAGGCCAATTTCTACTAAACTTTGGGGCTGAACTTGCAAAAAATCTTTAACAGTCTGCATAGACTTAGCCTTGTCTTCCAATTTCTTCAGGACTGATTCCACAGGTGGACCAAACAACACTTCAGACTGCAAAGGAGCATCCAAAATCCTTGTCTTAACATGGTCAGATAAATTCTGATCCTTAAGCCAGGCGTGCCTGAAGAACTGAACCAGTGGCAGCCACCCTAGAAGAGGCCTGCACAGCATCAAAACCACACTGTAAAGAATGCTTACCCACCTGTTCAGAGACATGCACCAAATCTTGTAATTCTTTACAGTCAATGCCTTCTGCCAGAGCATCCACCTTAGATTTCAATTGTGAAAGGAGAAAATGTTGATATTTCAACATATGAAACTGGCAATTCAAAGCCCTCATAGCTAAGGTAGAAGATGTATAGACCTTCTTTCCCCATCTATCCAAAGCTCTGGCCTCTTTATCCAGAGGAACCGGATTCTTTACAACAGAGGCCTTGACCCCCTTAGGTCCTTGACTAACAGTTTCTGGGTCCGCCCTAGGACTCTTATAGAGATATTTATGAGCCTCAGGCACCCTGTAATACCTGTCCGGTTTAACAGGCAGGAGGCAGAGAATCAGGATTAAGTGAAGCCTCTGAAAATACATCCTGCACAACATCCAGAACAGGGGGTATAGCTAAGGGCCTATGTTGAGGTAAAAACAAAAATTCCCTAAGCCTTTTCCGTGAATCAGAGAAGTCCTGACCTTCCCACTTAAAATGTTCCCTCATAGAATGAAGTGTCTCTGAAAAAGAAAAATCCTCTGGAGGAGAAGCAGAAGGAGTGGAATCTTCTGCATCAGAATCAGAATAAGGAGAGTACTCCTGCAAGTCTTCAGCCGAAGACTCTGAAACATCCAAGGCCTGCTCAAAACTTTCCAACTCTGGCTCCACCCTAGGCCTCTTCTCAGGAGGGGGCAAAGAACCTCTAATCAGAGTAATCAAATCTTCTGCCATTTTAAGCATGTGCTTCTTAGGCACAGACCCTGCTGAACTAGGACTGACACCAACAGAAGCTAAACCTGGCCTGCCTCTGGAAGAAGCCTTGGAAACAGAAGGAGAGGGCCTAACCACCCTGGGAAGGGAGGGGAGTACAGAAACCTGAGAAGCCCCTTCAGCCTGACCTGCCTCTTGAGAGGCCACATCCTGCAAAACCAAAGTCTCCCCCTGAGACTCCAGAGAAGCCTCCATCGGAACCACCAGTTCCACTGAAGCCTCTAAAGAACCGGCGTCCGGAACGGACGACTCATCTTGCCTGGGTTTAACCGCTTTGTCTTTGCGCTTCTCGTGGAAGGGCGCCGGAGTATCCGACGGCATATTATAATTGCACCGCTCAAGACCAGCCTAGCACAATCTAACCTTCGCTAATAGTGCGTTTATTAAACCTAGCACAAAGCGACACCGACTACGCCGTGCTCAGGCCCCAAACAAGGAATGCACAAAGAGTGATAATCTCTATGCGGTATCTGTTTCCCACAAGAAATACAATTATTCACTTTTTCTGACATCCGTAATACACTGAGGCAAGAAAAACCAAAATATTCCCAACGGGTACTTAGCCAACTTGGATTCGCCTGAAACTCAACTCGAAAATTTTAGAACGCCGAACGGCACTTGCAACGCTGCTTCTGCATCGGACCATGCGGCAAAAAAGACTGAGGATATGACGTCGGTCATGCGCATTTGTACCCTGACGTCCTGATGTCAGTTTTAAGCACCTTGACCGACGTCAGCCTAATACTTTGGTATTCGGGCCGACCGAGGACAGCGGACTACCCATATGTAAGGACTGCAGCAATGTGAGATGAAGAACATCATGAATTATCAGTAGCAATTCTACAGCTGGTCTTCATGTTTCCATGGAAACAATCTGATAAAAAGAGAAACTGGCTGCCTGGTTCTCGTGTCTCCATGGAGATAATATACTAAAGAAAAACTGGCTACAGGCTGGTGGAGAGTGACTGGCTGAAGGCAAAAAAAGTACAGTTTTGTACCTACCATAAATGTAGATGTTCGAAGATCCACATTGCTGCAGTCCTTACACTTGGTAGTCCGCTGTCCTCGGTCGGCCCGAATATCAAAGTATAAGGCTGACGTCGGTCAAGGCGCATTAGACTGACATCAGGACGTCAGGGTACAAATGCGCATGACCAACGTCATATCCTCAGTCTTTTCTTGCCCCAGATGTCAGAAGACCCTAAAAAGAAAGGTCAAAACCAAAAGACAGCAAACAACCAACCAACCACCCTTGCACTAATAATATGTACAAAATATACAATATACACAATATTTACAACCCAACCCACTCAACCGCCTCTAACTACAGAGGGAAGGAGGAGGTAAATTGGACTGCAGCAATGTGGATCTTGAACATCTACATTTATGGTAGGTACAAAACTGTACTATGTTCTTCATCTCACATTGCTGCAGTCCTTACACTTGGGTAGAATCCCAAAGCAGAGGTAAGGGAGGATGGCAAAACTACAAAGAAGCAGGAGCTGCCAAAATGCCCTGTAAAATAGCAGTGGCAAAACCAGCCCTAGATTTAGAGTAAAGTGGAAGGTGATAATGCTTAGAGAAAGTATGCACTGAACTCAAGTAGCTGCCTCCAAAATATCTTTAGTTGCCACCCCCCTTAAAAAAGCTGTCGAAGTGGCAGTAGCCCTAGTGGAATGAGGCCTAATCCCAGCTGGAATCTCCTTACCATGATGGGAATAACAGAAAGCAATGCAAAACCCAATCCACTTAGAAATAGTTTGTTTTGACACAGGCTTGCCCTGAGAACTCAAAGCAAAAGAAACAAATAACTGCTGAGACTGCCTAAACCCTTTAGTTCTGCTCAAATAATATCGCAACTGCCTGTGTACATCTAAAGTGTGCAAAATCTTTTCCCCTTTATTTTGGGGATTTGCATAAAAAGTAGGCAAATGAATAGTTTGGTTTAAAGCCACACTAGAAACCACTTTAGGCATAAAGGAAGGATTAGTACGCAAAGATACCCTATCCTTATGGAAAATTAAGAAAGGCTCAACCGCCATAAGGGCCTGCAATTCAGAAACCCTTCTTGCAGAGGTAATGGCCAACAAAAAGCAGTCTTCCATGATAAATATTTCAACTCGGTAGTAGCTGCAGGCTCAAAAGGTTGTAGAGTGAGTTTCTCCAACACAAAATTGAGATCCCAAGCAGGAGTAGGAGCTCTATTGGGGTCTTATATTCTTTGCCCCTCTAAGAAATTGCTTGAACAAAGGATGAGAAAACAATGGTGGGTCACAGTCATAGTGAGCGAAATTGCTGCAGCATGAACCTTAATAGAAGAGAAGGACAAACCTTTGTCCAGTAACTCAGTAAGATATTGAAGAGCCACACTTAAATTAGGCTCAGAAACATCAAAATCCCTTTGCTGCACTCCAAAATAAAAATCTCTTCCATTTATCTGCGTACACTTTCCTCGTACTAGGCCTTCTAGCTTCCAAAATAACATTCAAAACTTGCTGTGGAAGTTGAGACCCTCTATGGTTCAAAACAGAATATGCCAGGCTGTTAGGTGAAGAGAGTGAAGCTTGACATTGAGCAAATGACCGTTCTCCTGAGACAACAGGTGTGGAATCGAAGGCAAAGGCCATGGAGGCTCCCGTACCAGACTTCTCAGTAATGGGTACCAGTGCTGTAGAGGCCAATCTGGAGCTATTAAAATCATCTTTGGCTTGTCCTGTCTGACCTTTAGAAGTACCTTTGGGAGGAGAGGCAGAGGTGGAAAGGCATACACATGAAGATTGCTCCAATTGAAAGAAAGAGCATCCACTTTCCAAGCTGTGGGATGAAACCTTTTCGTGCAAAACTGTGGCAGCTGGTGGTTTAGTGGAGAAGCGAACAGATCTATGTCTGGAGTTCCCCATGACACTGTCAATTTCTGAAATACATGAGGATCCAATTTCCACTCGTGGGGATCCATAATTCGTCTGCTCAACACATCTGCTAAGGAGTTCTGTGCTCCCGGCAGAAACCTTGCCTGAAGAGTTAGCTGTAAACTGAGAGCAGTCTCCCACAAAATCATTGCTTGCCTGCATAGAGGATAAGAATGTGTTCCCCCTTGCTTGTTGATGTACCACATGACAGTTGTGTTGTCTGTTAGAATCAACACCTGCCCTGGAAGAAGTAAATCCTTGAAAGCTATTAATGCAAACTGGACTGCTAACATCTCCTTCAAGTTGATATGTAGATGTTGTAGTCTGGCAGGCCACGTGTCTTGTATCCACTTTCCATTTAGATGAGCTCCCCAAGCTTTGTCTGAGGCATCTGTCATTAGAATCTGACTCGCCTCTGGCCGGGTCACAGAGAGTCCCTTGTTTAGGTGACATTCCTGAGCCCACCACAAAAATTCCTTTTGAATGCAAGGTATTATTTGAATGACAGTGTCCAGATCCTGGCAGTGCTGTGTCCATACATTTTTGAGATACCATTGTAGCTTCCTCATATGCAGTTTGGCATTGGGAAGCACCAGAATACAAGATGCCATGAACCCCAAGGCTTGAAGGACTGTCCTTGCAGTCAGCCTGGACTGATGAGACAATTGATGAAAGTAAAGGGAAAGATTCTTTTGTTTGTCCGGGGTCAAAAGGCCATCTGGGATGCTGTATTCAGTCTTACACCCAGAAAGCACATGTCCTGAGAGGGTACTAGACTGGACTTTATTTCATTCACAGAATACCCCAGGCATCTTAGCACTGCTATCACATATTCCAAATGATGAAGAAGCTCGTCCCTTCCTTGAGCCAGAATCAGGCAATCATCCAAATAAGGATAGATCTGTATTCCTTTTAGCCTGAAGAAAGCTATCACTGGAGCCAGAACTTTCGTGAACACTCTGGGCAGTAGATAAGCCAAAGGGCAATGCAGAGAACTGATAATGAGAAGTACCAGCCCGAAAACGCAGATACTTCCTGCAACTCAGTCTGATAGGAACATGAAGGTAAGCCTCCTTGAGATCCAAAGTTACCATCCAATGATCTTTGCCCAGCAGAGGTAAAAGCTGTTGTAACGTCAACATTTTGAACCTGGGAATGTCCAGATAAGTGTTGAGGATAGATAAATCCAAAATTGGTCTCCACGTGTTCCCCTTCTTTGGTACTAGGAACAGGCGAGTAAAATCCTAGGCCCACTTCTGGCATAGGGACCGGCTGTATGGCCCCTATTTGAAGTAGCAGAGAAATTTGTTTGTGAGCCTCTATTCTTTGCTGAGGAGGAACGTCTGGCATGCCTTTGAAAGGAGGCAAGGTATGGAAATAAAACCTGTAACCTTGGTGTATGATATCCAATACCCATCTATCTTGGGTAATTAAACTCCAATTTTCCTTGAAAAGTGCCAACCTTCCTCCCAAAGGTGCTGCCAGACGAGAAGGCTCTGGCAGCTGAAAAGGTAGGTCATTGGGTCTGTTTACGAAAGGACTGACCCCTGCCCTCACCAAGACTGTGCAGGTGAACTCCCTGTTCAAGGCCTGAAAGAGCCCTGAGCTCTGCCCCTACCACGTCTAGACCTACCCCTAGACTGGGAATCATAAGAAGGATGCGTCCACCCCTTGGTAGGCCAATTTCTACTAAACTTGGAGGCTGAACCTGCAAAAATCTTTAACAGTCTGCATAGACTTAGCCTTGTCTTCCATTTTCTTTAAGACTGCCTCAACAGGTGAACCAAACAACACATCAGACTGTAAAGGAGCATCTAAAATCCTTGTCTTAACATGGTCAGATAAATTCTGATCCCTCAGCCAGGCGTGCCTGCGAAGAACTGACCCAGTGGCAGCCACCCTAGACGAGGCCTGTACAGCATCAAAACCACATTGCAAAGAATGCTTACCCACCTGTTCAGAAACATGCACTAAATCTTGTAACTCTTTACACTCAATACCTTCCGCCAGAGCATCTACCTTAGACTTCAATTGAGAAAGTAGATAGTTTTGGTATTTCAGCATGTGAAACTGACAATTCAAAGCCCTCATAGCTAGGGTGGAAGAAGTATAGACTTTCTTTCCCCATCTATCCAAAGCCCTGGCCTCTTTATCTGGAGGAACCGGATTTTTAACAACAGAAGCCTTAACACCCTTAGGCCCCTGACTAACAGTTTCTGGGTCCGCCCTAGGACTCTTAAAAAGATACTTATGAGCTTCAGGCACCCTGTAATACCTATCCGGTTTAACAGGAGCAGGAGGCAAAGAATCAGGATTAAGAGAAGCCTCTGCAAACACATCTTCCACAACATCCAGAACAGGAGGTATAGCCAAAGGCCTATGCTGGGGTAAAACAAAATTCCCTAAGCCTTTTCCTGGAATCAGAGAAGTCCTGACCTTCCCACTTAAAATGCTCCCTCATGGAATGAAGAGTCTCTGAAAAGAAAAATCCTCAGGAGGAGAAGCAGAAGGAGTAGAATCATCCACATCAGAATCAGAATAAGGAGAATACTCCTGCAAGTCTTCAGCCAAGACTCTGAAACATCCAAGCCTGCTCAAAACTCCCCAACTCAGGTTCCACCCTAAGTCTCTTATCAGGAGCGTGCAAAGAACCTCTAATCAAAGTAATCAAATCTTCTGCCATTTTAAGCATATGCTTCTTGGGCACAGATCCTGAAGAACTAGGAGTGACACCAACTGAAGCTAAACCTGGCCTGCCTCTGGGAGAAGCCTTGGAAACAGAAGGAGAGGGCCTAACCACCCTGGGAAGGGAGGGGAGTACAGTAACCTGAGAAGCCCCTTCAGCCTGACCTGCCTCCTGAGAGGCCACATCCTGCAATAACAAAGTCTCCCCCTGGGACTCCAGAGAAACCTCCGGCGGAATCCCCGGCTCCACCGACACCTCTAAAGAACCGGCGTCCGCACGGACGGCTCTTCTTGCCTGGGCTTAGCTGCTTTGTCCTTGCGCTTCTTCGAAGAAGCGGACGTCGGAGCATCCGACAGCATATTATAATTGCACCGCTTCCCGAAGACTAACCTGGCACAATCTAACCTTCTCTTAATAGTGCGCTTATTGAATCTAGCACAAAAGCGACACCCAACAACGTCGTGCTCAGGCCCTAAACAAGGAATACACAAAGTATGATAATCTCTATGCGGTATCTGTTTCCCACAAGAAATACAGTTATTCACTTTTTCTGACATCCGGTAAACCACTGAGGCAAGAAAAAACTAAAATATTCCCCAACGGGGTACTTAGCCAACTTTGACTCGGTCTGAAACTCCGAATTTGAAAAATTTCAGAACGCCGAACGGCACTTGCAACGCTGCTTCTGCATCGGACCATGCGGCAAAAAAGACTGAGGATATGACGTCGGTCATGCGCATTTGTACCCTGACGTCCTGATGTCAGTCTAATGCGCCTTGACCGACGTCAGCCTTATACTTTGATATTCGGGCCGACCGAGGACAGCGGACTACCAAGTGTAAGGACTGCAGCAATGTGAGATGAAGAACATCTGAGAAGAGAAATTGGCTAGGACATAATGTTCTCTGAAAGCATTCTGGGTTTTCCCAGCTGGGGGAGCTATATAGAAAAGACAAAACCAATGAGCACTTAGTAGAAGCATAGGCTGCACCATGAGTTTTAGCAAGTTCAACCTTTCTTTTAGGATAACGCACGTCTATGAGTGTGGTTGTCAGTTTGGGACTTTTGTTCCTACTAGGAGGGTAAAACTTCAGTATTTGAAGATGTATATAGTTCTGTGTGTCAGTATTAAGTTAATAGGTTTTAGGGGGTATTGGAGTGTGTTTTTTGTTTGAGGGCATTCAATAAAACAAAAACTTTTGTGAGAGGTCACATAGGCTCAAATGGATACAACAAGAAACAACTGTATAAAATTCAACCGGTCAAACACTGTATGCATGCAACACAAAAGTTAGAACTATACATTTAACAAAAAAGGCGTTACATATAAAAGGTGGGAATAATAACTTTGTTAATGTAATGATGCCTTCTGTAATGTCTTTAAATGTCAACAATATCACAGATAAATACAAAAAAGGAATAGTAGTGAACTATATTAAAAAAAATAGAGTGCAGATAGGTAAATTACAAGAGACATACCTAGAAAGAACTGAACCTGTGAATTTGATAAAGAAAGGTTTTCAGGATGGTTATTCAGCAGAATGGTGGTGCAGCGGTTAGCATTGTCGCCTCACAGCTAGAGGTTCTCCCGTTCGATTCTCTGCTGAAGCGCCTTGTGTGTGCAGTCTGCATGTCCTCCCCGCGGTCGAGTGATGTTAAAGACATGCAGGTAGGTGCGAGCGTGAATGAGCGTGCCTTCATTGAAGGTTGGGCATCGGGCTGGCAAGTCGGCACCGTAAAAATCCACTACCAATCTTGAGCAGACCGGAGTTCCGCTGTGGCGACCCCTAACTGGGAAAAGCCAAAAATCTTTTTATTCAGCAGAATACCTGGGACAAAGGTGAAGACGAGTACTTATGTTAATTGCAAGTGGAGCTCCAATAGTGACAGAGGAGGATAAAAAAAGATAATAATGGCAAATTTGTAGTGCCAAGGGGCTAATGGCAAGGGATGAGGATTACACTGGCATGTATTTATATTCCACCTAAAACTGCTTTAATGGAGCTTAAGAAAATTCTGGGAGAAATAATCAGTTTTAGCAAGGATTATTACTTATAGGTGGGGACTGGAATTTGACTTGCAATAGTGAAGATGTGTCTGGAGGTTCCAGAAAGAAAAGTATAACAAAGGAGGGAAGATTTTTGAAGAAATTTATGAAATCTGGCATGGAAGATGTGAGTTCAGTAATAGGATTTTAGAGTGAATTTACATATTCCCCAAGCTATAAAAACTGGGCTAGGCTAGACAGAATTTATATTTCATAGCATCACGTGCATTTAAATTGAGTGTCTTGATATGCACCCGATAACTATCTTGGATTATGCACCAATAATAACTAAAATAAAAACACAGGATAATGAAATAAAAATGAGACACTAGCTCTTTCCCACCTATCTGCTGAAAAGAGAGGACTTTAAGGAATGGGTAGTGGAGATTATTCAGGAGTTGTTCGAGAGAATATAAATTTATTCTTAAAATATAACTAGGGAGAGGGATAAATTTAATGAGGAGATTAAAAATAGGGTGGAAATAAAAGAAAGGGAGCTATGGTTAAGAAGTAACAAGAATTAGAGGGACTGACAAATGTCAAAGTATTGCAGTAAAGGGGGAATCTCACAGGGCATCAGGAGGACCAACTTCTGAATGCTAAGCAGAAAATAAGGGAAGACCTCGATAATATGCACAAATTTAGAAACATTCCTGTTAAGCAACTGTTTTTTTGATAATAACAGTAAAGCACAACAATTGACTCAGGCAACAAAAATTAGAAAGGGCTGTCGCCAAACAAGGAGTCTATACCAAAGAAGGTAACAAGAAATCCTGTAGCGGTATTAGAAATATTTTGGAAATTCTATGAAAGTAAATATAAAGCAGAGAAATATGGAAATCAAGAAAAGATGCAAATCTAAAGGTTTATGGAAGAATTAAATATGCCAGGGTTAGAGATAGAGGAGTCTCAATTACTAACATTTAGCATAGGAGGAGACGAGATAAAAATTGTAATGTATAACCAATCTACAGGAAAGCCCCCAGGAATAGATGGAGTTCCTGTGGAAGTTTGGAAGCTAGGAGGAAAAAGACTAATAAAGATCTGGAAGGTTTTGTTTAATAGTATTTTAAGAGGAGGAGAAGTACCAACATCCTGGAAGAAAGCAGTGGTAGCTGTAATACCTAAAGAGCTTCATACAGATCCATTTCAATACTAAACCATGATTATAAAGTGTTCATGTCTATAATGGCTAAAAGAATGACAAAAGTGATGCCAAAATTGATAGATATGGATCAATGTGGTTTTGTGGAGGGAAGGCAAACATTTGACAACAGTAACAGAACACTGATGATCCAGAGTGAAGCAGAATGTAAGAAACCATTGTCGATGGTGGTTCTTGATGTAGAGAAAGCATTTGACAAAGTAAGCTGGTTGATTAGGAGGATATATGAGGGCTTGGAGGCGAAAATTAAAGTGGGTGGGTTCCTCTATGATAATTTCTGTTTGAGCAGAGGAACCAGGCAGGGGTGTCCTCTTTCCACTTTGTTTTAGAACCACCGGCAAAGAAAATTAAGTCAGAAATTCAAGGATATAATTGGTATGATAGTCAAGAACGCTGTCTCTATTTGCAGATGGCATTATTTTATACCTGAAAAAAACAAAGACATTACAGTGTTGTGGAACATTTTTGAGACTGTTTCAAATCTTTTCAGGATACAAAATTAATGAAGGAAAAACAAACGCAATGGCAGTAAATTATGTACCCACACACAAATTGGTTCAGCAATATCTGTATTTATGGGGACATAATAAAATGAAATATTTAGGAGTATGCATTAAAATGATTCTGGTGTGGCAGCTAAGGATATGTGGGAAGACTCTAAACGAAAGATAATACAAAAACTGAGAAAATGGAAGCTTGTTATAAGGATATGGATAGTAAAATACAAGCAGTCAAAATGTTTTTAGTCCTTTTTAGTCTTATACATGGGACAGGCATATTTTTATCAACCAGAGAAGTTGTGGACAGCAATTAATAAAGAGCTGAAGAACTTTATCTGGGAGGGGAAGACAGCAATAGTTAACTGGGATAAGATGATTCTTCCAGTATAACAGGGCAGATTGGGATTACCCAATTTGAAGGGATATTTCAGAGCTAAACAGTTAAGGCTCTTATAACAAGCAGAAAAGTATAATTCAAAGTGGAAAGGGATGATGTTGAATCTGGCGGGGAAGCTCAAGAAACAAGGAGAGACTGGGATTTTGGATTCAGACCTTAATAATAACAATCATATATATTATTATATACATAAAGTAGCAGAACGTATTCTAAGAACTTAGCCAACACAGGAATGGAGAAAGGAGATTCTTCCGATAGGGATGACTGCAATTTATTAGAGAAAACCGGCAAAGGAACCAAGGTATTGGAGCAAATAACTAGAGAGTGAAAGGTAAAAGAATGGGAAGAGGCTAAGAATTTATTTGGACTGCAGGTTACAGACTGATATTAGTCCTCGACATGGAAAGCAGAGTACAGGCAAAGAAAAAGAATAGGTGGCTCCTAAATGAAAGACCAATACTGGTAGAGTTTTTAGTAGAATCTACAACAGAAGCTGCCATTAAAGAAGAATTAAATTACAGCATATAAAATATTGCATGATAACTAAAAGAATCAATCAGAGGAGGTTAGAAAGGATTGGGAAGAAAGACTGGATAAGCAATTCACAAAGAAACAATGGAAGGATATATGCATGTCTCCCAAATATGCATCAAAATCTAGAATATTTAAGACTTTTGCCTGGAAATGTTAACATAGATATTTTTATTCCCCAAGTAGACTCCAAAGAAATTTTCCTCAGGTAGACAGCAAATGTTGGGAGGCGTGACAGGGAAGAAAGAGGTACTGGGAAGTGTGGTGGTTTTGTGAATTTTAAGGATTCCCTATGGGATGCACTGTCAGAGATGCTGGGTGGGCAGATTGGTGTGACGAGAGAGATGATTTTTCTGAGCTATGACACAAAACCAGAATTGCCTAGAGATGGTAAGGCCTTGCGGTGTCTAATTATGGTGGCTACCAAAAAAAACAATTACTAGAAAATGGAAATCAAAATGTAAACCAACTATATTAGAAATAGTGAATATAGTAAAGGAGATTAAAAAAATGCAACTGAGATCTTTAGAAAATGGTAGGATTAAACTACAGAGGAAAAATGGGAATTGTGGGAACCATACATACAGGGGAGGAATAAGGTTTAAAAGAAGGCAGGACTTAAATGAGCTATGTAATGTTTGACTTAAAATGATTGGGTAGATTATAAATTATGTATAATGTTTGCAACTGGGAGTGTGTCAGTATGGTTTGTGAAGTAAAATCTTTGCAACTATCGTTTGTCGGTGTGGTTCATTTTCATTTATATAAATGTATGATAGCTTATGTCATAAGTGATAGTTTAATAAAGATGTTTCTTATTTAAAAAAGGGGTATAAACCTAACAATTTATGTAATGTTGCTTAGACTGCATGATATATAGCAATATGTGAAATATAATGTCTGTTAATGTTAATTTAATACAACTTGATTACTTTTGTATAAATGTAAATTTGCCTATGTCACAAGTGATAACTCAATAAAGGTGTTTAAAAACAAAAAAAAAAGTCAAAAACACCAGTCAAACCCAACAATTACCAATCAGTTAGAACGATATAACTGGTTAACTACGGTGTCTGATTCCAAAAATGAGACAGATGGAATGCAAAAGCTGTATTTATTGAGACATCTGGTTTAGCGCTTTCATCTACCCTCCGTAGACCATCAGAACACCATATAAAAAACTAACAGACTTTAAATAGTACCAGTCATCCCATCATGTGATACATTAAATTAATCTCATGAATATTCTTTAGTTATTTATTTATTTTATTTATTTTATTTTACATTTGTTGACCGGGATAGTCTGACTGGATGCATGTCCATTTTCAGCGGAGGCCCGGGGAGAAAAGCTCCAAGGGTAAGCAGGTGTTGGGGGGGTGGCCTAATGGTTAAGGTGTTTGCCTTACAAACACAAAGTGCAGGGTTTGAGTCTCACAAGGGATAATTAGCTAAGCTTACAATGGCTCGCAAGGGCAGTTAGCTTAGTACTAACCTAACCTAACCTAAGATACAGCATTACATAATACCAGCATTACATATTACAAACGGACTATTTACAGAGATTGCATAAGTAAGCAAGTTAAACAAGTTCCACAGGTTACAGTTAGTCCTGAGCACAAGTCAGGATTAAATTAAATTACACAGTAAACTGGTTAACAGATTTTTACACATTCCAGTTTGCCTGGCTTGATACATTGACATAGCCAGTTAAGTGACAAATGTTGTTTGAGTCTAGTTTTAAATTGACCTAAGGTGGAAAGTAAGGTAATATCAGCTGGAAGAGAGTTCCAGGATCTACTTACACAGTTTACAAAGAGAGAATCACCGGCTGTGTTATTAATTTTGCTAGTCTGAATTAGTAGTTTGTTAGAGGATCGAAGCGGTCTAGGATTGTTATAGGGGGTGATAATATTTTTAAGTGCAGGAGTATTGTCCGGATTATAGAGGATTTTATAGGCCATAATCAGTTGGTTATACTGGATTAGGCTAGGTAGTTCAAGCCAACCAAGCTGATTGATGCAATGATGTGCCCTAAAAGGCAGCCCAGTGGCAAACCTGGCAATGTGGTTGTAGCAAATTGAGTGTTTGTTAAGGACAGTCTTGTTCAAATTCGAGAGTAGAGGGGATGCATGCAGAAGGGTTGAAAGAAGGTGAGAGCGAGCTATGGCAATTTTAGGTGGAGGGGTTAGGAAGGCTTTTATTCTGTAAAGTGACCCTAGTTTTTTATTGATGGTTTTGATAGTTTGGTTAACATGTAGGTCAAATTTGAGATTATTGTCTATGATGACACCTAATAGTTTTGTAGATGGGTCAGGGGAGATTATTGTGCCATCATTTGATTTTATGGTAAATTAGTTAGTTAGTCCTAACTAAATGTATTGTAAAACAATTCATGTGAAAATATCATAGAAAACATGAAATCACAGTCATAAATGCTGTTATAATCCATAATATGATACACTCAATATACATATTAGTATATTAAAAAATAAAAGTTAAAAAGTTAAAAACAATATTAAAAATGTTAAAAGTGTTAAAAATATGTGTAAATTGAACACCATTACAATGGGAAACTTGTAACATGATAAATTGTACTAGGCCAATGACAAATACCTATACAAGACAAGAGGTTACTTCCATAGTACCCTGTTAATGCCCTTAAAAGGGGTTTAGTGGAAATACAATTATTTAATCTGGGGGGGCTGGCTGCATTTAATAATATTTGCCATTTCACTTCTCTTTCCCCCAGTATACCTTTCATGTTTCATGTCTCCTCCTCTAGGGTTAGTCTTTACACACTCTAATATTGCAAACTTAAAGGTATTACAGGTCTCACTCTCTTTTATGTGTCTATATAGGGCATTGTTGGTATCCTGTTTTCTAATACAATAAAGGTGGTCGTATATACGATTTCTTAACCTCCTCTCTGTTTTTCCTACATAGAAACTCGGACAATTAGTAAAAATAGCTAGATAGACCACATACTGTGTCTGACAATTACCCTTTTTAAACCTAACTACTGTTTTATTAATATTATCTATAGTACGGGTATGTTCCTCACTTATAATATAACACTGTTTACAGTGTCCACATTTACTTGTGCCTATGGTCATTGTATCCTTGTGTTTATCACTGTTTAGAATTTACTTTTTTAAATTTGATCCAGTTTTATATACAAAAAGGGGTTCTGTTCCTAATATATTATGCACCCCCTCATCACACCGCAGAATATTCCAATTCTTGTATATAATACTTTTGACTTCCTTAACATAAGGATTAAACCCCAGGACACAAGCGCTGTTGTATTTCATATTAATATCCATGTCTCTTGTACAGTTGGATTTGGTGGACCCATTACTCATCTCCATATCTACACCTAAACAAGGGTTTATAATTTTTCCCCCACTCCTTTTTAACATACCCTGTAACATCACTGATAAGTTCATTAGGGTACCCCCTTTCCCAGAACATATTTCCTATGTAGTCAATTTCTTTAACCATCTCAGAATAGTCCGAAGTTATCCGGGCTGCTCTGACACATTGTCCCTTAATTATACTTCTCTTTTGTTTCCATGGATGATTACTGGAAAATTCTAAATATGTGTTGCTAAAAGTCTCTTTTCTATAATATTTTAGACCTGAAGCCCTTACTTGTGGTGTAGATATATGTGTCTAAGTATGATATACCCATACTGTTACAATTATAGGTAAATTTTAGATATGGGCTAGAACTGTTAAGATATTCTAAAAACATTACTATTTCATCCATGGTACCAGTCCACAAAATAAATATATCATCCAAAAATCTAATGTAACAACTAATGGACTGGTACCATTGGTTTTTGAACATATATTCATCCTCCCAATCTAACAAGGTTCGCAAACATAGGGGCACATGCTGCCCCCATGGCTACCCCTCGTATCAGTCTGTAATGTTCACCTTCGTAATATATATAGTTATTGTCAAGCACAATAACCATGAATTCTTCCAAAAGACTAACTCTGTCCCAATCACATTGTGTACACCTCTGTATGCTGTTTATAAGTCTAATCATTCCATCTTCCTTAGGTATACAGGAAAACAAGTCGACCACGTCGATTGTTAAAAATATTACACTGTCATTCCATAGATGGGATTTAATTCTACTAAGAAAATCCCACGAATCCTTAACAATACGTGGGACCTCATTGTAGATAGTTTTTAACCATCTATCGATCACTTTTCCAAAAGGGAAGGTTTTGCTTTTACTCCCAGCTATAATAGGGTGAAATGGGGAGTCCTCTATATTCTTGTGAACCTTGGGGATCCCCACTATAGTAGCTAACACTGGATGTTCTACTTTCAAAAATTGATACATGTCTTTATCTATTCTATTGTCTAGTAGATATTCTTCAAGATATAAATCAATTCTCCTATGGGCAATATTTATTTGATTTATAGATGAAATTTCATAATTCCCAGAATTAATTAAAATTTCATACATTTTTTGTGTGTACTCACTTGCGTCATATATCATAATTCCCCCTCCTTTATCAGGGGTCATAACACGTATGTTGTGGTTACTACATATTTCATTAAAAATATTTTGTTCTTTTTTACTCAGATTGAACTTGTGTCTTTTCTTTTTAGTTGTTTCGAGATATCTATACAATTCATCTATAACCACATTCTCATATGCTACAAGGGTATTGTGCATGGGAGGTGTGAACTGACTTTTCTTTCTTAGATCATTTTTTCTTTCATACTCTTTATCATTATAAAAAAATAACTCTAGGTTTAATTTTCTCAGGAATTTTTTGAATTCAACAATGTTATCAACTATATCAAATCCCTGATGAGGTACAAACTTCATACCCTTGGCGAATAACACAAAATGTTCCTTCTCTAGTTTGTATGGTGTGTAATTGAATATACTAAAATCCCCTGGGGTATATTTAACCCTATGAGACTGCACTATCTCCTGTTCCATGATTGTCCTTTCTGTTTGTTTCTCATCCACCCCCCTTGATATGGTGCTTCTTCTCCTTCTCTGATTGTCGTGTTTCCAATAATTCCCCTTGTAGTCCATCCTCCATTCCTGTTATTTCCCTAAAAAAGTTTGGTTATGAATATTACCACCATTATACTGCCTAAGGGAACTCTCACCCTTATTTTCCGAACCTTGGTCTTTCCCACAGTGCCTTTCACCTATATTCCATTTGTAGGCTACCCCCAATCTGTATTGTTCCATGTCCCTCTTCAATTTCTTACATTTTCTATCAAAAATCTTTTTACTACTTTTCTCCACTTCATCAAATTGTTTAAAATACAAAGTTTCCCATTGTGAAAACAGTAAATCTTTTACAATTTTCTCATTCAGTTCATCTACTTCCTTCACTATTCTACATAATTTGCTATCATTGCATGTGATAATGAACTCCATAAATTGTATTCCAAAACCATCAAACATTTTATTACATTCATTTATTTCATTTTCAGTCATATCTACACCTATGGGTTGCTTGAAAAACCGCAAACCCATCTTTACTGTTTTAGACTCTATACATTTTCGTAAATACATATTGTCAAGTTGCAAAGTTTTAATAATCCCCAGCTTACTGCCAAAATCATGTATAAGGTCTCTCAAAGTCTTAAAGTTAGTACTGTTCCCTTCGTTTTCACTGCCAAGTCATGTTTCATGAAGGGGAAAAAAATCATATTTCACCTTTAAAAATGCATCCAAATCTCTATGCACTACACCCGGTTTAACAGGCTCAGAGTTAGGTATCAACTGATTAATAGCAGTACCTAGATTAGACTGACCTGCTACCACAGAGTATGGCTTTTTGAGTACTGTTCGTTTGGGTTTCACTCCCAATAATAGATAGCTGGCCTCCGAATAATTGCCCTTAGTCAACTGAGTTTCCACTTGGTCATCCGACTCTGTATCGAATTTGGCAAGAATCCTATGAGAGGGTCCGCTTCCATTGGTAACCATTACACCTCCAGTACCCTGGCCGTTAGGAATGCCTCCAACACTTTCTACGGTCCATGATGATGTCAGCAGCAAATTTAAACCTTCGTTCCGCCTTTCAGCCTGGCTCATCACCTCAATAAGTCACGTTAATTCTCCCATGATTATTGCGATCTCCGATTGTAATTTGTGCACCTCGTCCCTTCTAACCGGGGAGAACATAGAAGGCAGCTCATCCAATGAATCCATGACACCACAACAATAACAAAGGTCAAAAACACCAGTCAAACCCAACAATTACCAATCAGTTAGAACGATATAACTGGTTAACTACGGTGTCTGGTTCCAAAAATGAGACAGATGGAATGCAAAAGCTGTATTTATTGAGACATCTGGTTTAGCACTTTCATCTACCCTCTGTAGACTTTATCAGAACACCATATAAAAAACTAACAGACTTTAAATAGTACCAGTCATCCAATCGTGATACATTATCTCATGAATATTCTTTAGTTAGTCCTAACTAAATGTATTGTAAAGCAATTCATGTGAAAATATCATAGAAAACATGAAATCACAGTCATAAATGCTGTTATAATCAATAATATGATACACTCAATATACGTTATATTAGTATATTAAAAAATAAAAGTTAAAAAGTTAAAAACTATTAAAAATGTTAAAAGTGTTAAAAATATGTGTAAATTGAACAGCATTACAATGGGAAACTTGTAACATGATAAATTGTACTAGGCCAATGACAAACACCTATACACGACAAGAGGTTACTTCTATAGTACCCTGTTCATGCCCTTAAAATTGGTTTAGTGGAAATACAATAATTTAATCTGGGGGGGCTGGCTGCATTTAATAATATTTGCCATTTCACTTCTCTTTCCCCCAGTATACCTTTTATGTCTCCTCCTCTAGGGTTAGTCTTTACACACTCTAATATTGCAAACTTAAAGGTATTACAGGTCTCACTCTCTTTTATGTGTCTATATAGGGCATTGTTGGTATCCTGTTTTCTAATACAATAAAGGTGGTCGTATATACGATTTCTTATCCTCCTCTCTGTTTTTCCTACATAGAAACTCGGACAATTAGTCCAAATAGCTAGATAGACCACATACTGTGTCTGACAATTACCCTTTTTAAACCTAACTACTGTTTTATTAATATTATCTATAGTACGGGTATGTTCTTCACTTATAACATAACACTGTTTACAGTGTCCACATTTACTTGTGCCTGCGGTCATTGTATCCTTGTGTTTATCACTGTTTAGCATTTTCTTTTTTAAATTTGATCCAGTTTTATATACAAAAAGGGGTTCTGTTCCTAATATATTATGCACCCCCTCATCACACCGCAGAATATTCCAATTCTTGTATATAATACTTTTGACTTCCTTAACATAAGGATTAAACCCCAGGACACAAGCTCTGCTGTAGTTCATATTAATATCCATGTCTCTTGTACAGTTGGATTTGGTGGACCCATTACTCATCTCCATATCCACACCTAACAGGGGTTTATATTTTTTCCCCTACTCCCTTTTAACATACCCTGTAACATCACTGATAAGTTCATTAGGGTACCCCCTTTCCCTGAACATATTTCCTATATAGTCAATTTCTTTAACCATCTCAGAATAGTCTGAAGTCATCCATGGAAACGAAAGAAAAGTATAATTAAGGGACAATGTATCAGAGCAGCCCGGATGACTTCGGACTATTCTGGGATGGTTAAAGAAATTGACTATATAGGAAATATGTTCAGGGAAAGTAGGTACCCTAATGAACTTATCAATGATGTTACAGGGTATGTTAAAAGGGAGTGGGGAAAAAAATATAAACCCGTTAGGTGTAGATATGGAGAGGAGTAATGGGTCCACCAAATCCAACTGTACAAGAGACATGGATATTAATATGAAATACAACAGCGCTTGTGTCCTGGGGTTTAATCCTTATGTTAAGGAAGTCAAAAGTATTATATACAAGAATTGGAATATTTTGCGGTGTGATGAGGGGGTGCATAACATATTAGGAACAGAGCCCCTTTTTGTATATGAAACTGGATCAAATTTAAAAAAGAAAATTCTAAACAGTGATAAACACAAGGATACAATGACCGTAGGCACAAGTAAATGTGGACACTGTAAACAGTGTTATGTTATAAGTGAAGAACATACCCGTACTATAGATAATATTAATAAAACAGTAGTTAGGTTTAAAAAGGGTAATTGTCAGACACAGTATGTGGTCTATCTAGCTATTTGCACTAACTGTCCGTGTTTCTATGTAGGAAAAACAGAGAGGAGGTTAAGAAATCGTATATACGACCAACTTTATTGTATTAGAAAACAGGATACCAACAATGCCCTATATAGACACATAAAAGAGAGTGAGACCTGTAATACCTTTAAGTTTGCAATATTAGAGTGTGCAAAGACTAACCCTAGAGGAGGAGACATGAAAGGTATACTGGGGGAAAGAGAAGTGAAATGGCAAATATTATTAAATGCAGCCAGCCCCCCGGATTAAATGATTGTATTTCCACTAAACCCAAGGGCATGAGCAGGGTACTACAGAAGTAACCTCTTGTCTTGTATAGGTGTTTGTCATTGGCCTAGTACAATTTATCATGTTACAAGTTTCCCATTGTAATGGTGTTCCATTTACACATATTTTTAACACTTTTAACAATTTTAATATTGTTTTTAACTTTTACTTTAATTTTTTAATATACTAATATAATGTATATTGAGTGTATCATATTATGGATTATAACAGCATTTATGACTGTCATTTAATGTTTTCTATGATATTTTGACATGAACTGCTTTACAATACATTTAGTTAGGACTAACTAAAGAATATTCATGAGATTAATGTATCACGATTGGATGACTGGTACTATTTAAAGTCTGTTAGTTTTTTATATAGTGTTCTGATGAAGTGTACGGAGGGTAGATGAAAGTGATAAACCAGATGTCTCAATAAATACAGCTTTTGCATTCCATCTGTCTCATTTTTGGGACCAGACACCGTAGTTAACCAGTGTTTAGAAACAAAGAAATATAGGGATTATTTGATTCTGTGTGAAGTCTGAAGGCAATGAACGAAGTTCTGAGGTGTTTTCTATTTTGGAAATTTTCAGTCCTAAAATACCAATAACCAAACCAAAACCGATAGATGCACTACTACTTACAAAGAACCAGTCATACGTTGTCCATAGGTTCACTATAGTAGTGTAAAACCATAAGCTGGAATCTTTGTGTAATGTAAACCTAAATATAGAAAAATGTTGGAAAAGGTTTCCACCAGGTATTCAATTCACATAAAAACATTTGTAGAAAAATGTTGCCTAAGCGCTTGTGACCTGGACTTAATCAGAATAAAAACCACCCCATCCTTTCAGTTCCTTTCAAATTCAATACTAGCTTATTAAGAACAACAATTAAGGGTAAGTCACATGAATCAAATCGATAACATCTTAAAGAACTATGCCTGAATTAAGCACAGCAATAAATTCCATACTAAGACCTTTCCTTTAAGTAAAAATCACTCATACCTAAAAAAGTATTTAATAAAAATGTATATTTAAAACCAGTTTGAAAAAAAACATATTCACATCCAGTATTTAACATGTATCCTAAATCCTACAATTTCATGACATGAAGTTTAAGTAACGGTTGGATGGAAAGAAATTCATTAAGTCTTGGAAAATAAGGGCATTCAGCCTAAGTTGCCGCAGTAACTCTTTGTGCTAAAGTCTAATTTGTCGTTTCTCCCTCTTCAGCATTGAGGATTACTTTTTCATAGGTTCATAGGTTCATACTAGGCTATCTGCCCAAGGGCATTTATAAGCCTAGCCCATAGTTATGTGGCTTTCGCCACCCCTTTAGTTTGAATAAAACTATGCCTATTATTTTGCTGTGCCTCTGTCAAGCAGTGACACTGAAGTAATCTCTGGGGTATATCTGCGATCTCCCATCCATTGGTCAAGATTCCTCTTGAACAAGGCCAGCGAGGTGCTCTGCCTCACATGTACCGGGATTTTGTTCCACAGCATAGGGAGTCTCTGGGTGATGAATTTGTCCCTCCAGCACGCTTCTATTAATAACCGTGTCAAGGTTTAAGTCTCCGCCTTGTGGTTCTGAGGGATCTAGATTTTTGAGGTGAAGCATATTCATCAAATCTGGGTTTGACATGGCCTTATATGTCAGGCACAGGTCACCTCTGAGCAAGCGGTATGAGACTGAATAGAGCTGGAGTTCTTTCAGTCGGGCAGCATAAGACATATTTTGAGACCCTTTATCCTTTTGGTGAGGAACTTTTGGGGCCTTTCCAGCTGCTGCAGGTGTCGGGTCAGATACATTCCGAATGGGGCACTGTACTCAATCATAGGTCTAATGAGTGATGAGTACAGGGAGACGATGACCTCCCTTGATCTAGATGTGAATCCCTTCATGATCAGGTGGGCAATGTAGAAGGTTTTCCTAACTACTTTAGCAACATGAGTGTCAAACAAAAGGCTACTGTCAACCTGGGTCCCCAGATCCCTGATGACTTCTTCTGTGCTCAGTGGATTGCCACCTATATGGTAGCTAGGGGTAACCTTGTTTTTCCCGAAGGGTATGACTATGCATTTCTTGGCGTTTAACTTTAGGCCATGGCTCTGGCACCAGTTATCCGCTTCTGTGAGGCCCTTCTGAAGGATATCTGTGTCAGATGTGTTTTCGACTATGGCGCCCAGTTTGCAGTCATCTGCAAACTTTGTCAGCCATAACCCTCCTGTGTTTGCTTGTACTTCAGAAAAGTAGATGCCGAACAAGAGTGGACCCAGGACTGAGCCCGTGGGACACCACTTGTGACAGGCTTTGAGTCTGACATGGCTCCAGCAACTCTGACCCTGTGGGTTCTGTCACTTAGCCAGTTTGCAACCCATCTTGTGATGTATGGGTTTACATTCAAGCTGATGAGTTTTTCGATGATACCTGAGTGGGGTATTGTGTCAAGGCCTTTGCCAGGTCGAGGTAGGCTGTATGGACTGCCTTTCCCTCATCAATGGCCTTGGTGACTGTCTCGAAAAAGTCAACCAAGTTTAAAAGGCATGATCTGCCTTTGACAAAGCCAAACTGGGTTGGATCCAAAGTCTGCAAGTTCCCTATGTCTTTATTTATGAGTTCCATTATGATCCTCTCCATGGCTTTGCAGATAAGGCTCATCAAGCTAATGGGACGGTAATTACCAGGGTCGGTGGAGGCACCGCCCTTGTGAAGTGGGACTACAGTCGCCGTGCGCCACTCCTTGGGTGCACTCCTGAGGTGAGGCTAAGATTAAACAGCTGTCCTAACTGCGGGTTTAATTCCTCATTGAGTTCGTGGAGCACACAGCCGGGGACACCATCCGGTCCCATGGATGCTGTGTTTTTTGCCTTGGAGAGAGCAGTTCTCACCTGGGCGTTGGAGATGGGGCTACAATCCTCTGGTATAGATATCTCTCCTTTTGGGGGGGAGAGTTTGCACTGAACCTGTCAGCCAGTATGTTGGCAATGTGTGTAGGTTCAGTAATCTTCACATCATTTTGAACTAATTCTGAGCATATCTGGGAGTTTCCTCCTAGGTTTCTAACATAGCTAAAGAAGGCCTTATGATTGTCTTTTGAGTCCTTGGCGATTTTTCTCTCAAAATTTGCCTTGGATGATTTTATGAGAGCTCTTAGTTTTTTACTTATAATGATCAAAGGTGTCTTACCTTTCAAGGATTTTGCTCTATCTTGTAGTAGCTTCCTCCTTTTGTTGTAGAGCTTGTTTATGGCTGATTTCTGTCAAACTGCATACAACTTACGGAGTATTTGTACAGTGCATTGTTATTGTTCTTATTCCTTACATCATAATTGTGCTCATAAATTCTTTTACACAAAGTTCTTTCTGTTTTCCCCTCATAAAATGCAGGGCAGGTTGAGCGTTTTGCTAAAATAAACAATTCCCTTGGTTTGACAGTTTCCCTTGTAAAAATGTACCATGGTTCCTGCACCATTTTCAAGATTCAGACTTTCTACTTCATGAACTTATGAACTTTGTTTGCAAAACCCACATTTTGACATCCGTCCAAACTGTCTATTGAAATTCTGGTCTGTTTCGACCATATATTTTTGACATTACGTGCGTTTTTTTATATGAATAAAGGTTCCGTTTCCAATAGATTGGAAATATCCAGTTCTGCCTTAAAAGGTTCCAATTACTAATCACTATTTGTTTTACATCTTTTTTTGTTATATTCTAAAACCATAGCACATTCAAACTTCAAGGGGAATCTGAACCTAGAAATTAGGCCTTGTTCTTGTTTGTAAGGTCTCTCACTTAATAGGGGTTTGAGTTTTCTTCTCCACCTTTTCCAATGTATTCCTAAATTTGTTTTTTGCTCAGCTAATAACATTTCAGCCACCCGGTTTGGTCATATGTTTGTAACATATCAAAATGAAAAACACAAGAGTGAACATGGATTCCACTCAGTTTATTCACTAAGGTTTAGCACTCTCTTCCTACAATGCCAAGGGGCTTCCTCAGAGCAATTCAGTAGTACAACAAAGCCCCCTTAATATGTGTATACTCAATCAGTTAATTACAACAAATAAGCAATCATTTGTCCTAAACTGGATTGCACCAAATAGGATTCATATTTTGAAAGCAATAACAAATTTGTAAAAAAAAAACATAATTCATACTGTTCAAATCTTGAATCGTTAGTAATTTATATATAAAAACCTTCATAAAAAAACACCACCTACAAAACTAATTTATGTGTACTGATTACCCCCACCTCCTCATTCAGACTTCTCCTCAACAGCTCTTCAAGGTACTCGAAGCTGTTAACATGTTCTGTTATTGTCCCTTCTATTTCAGTTCTCAACTTCTTCTGATTTCCCCCATTTTCTCCCATTACAGCTGTCTTATCTGTACTCTGCTTCATCCCATGTGCCTTCAGTTTTGCATTCTATTCCCATCTTTTGCTGACGTTCTTGTTCAAATCCTGCCTGTAATGCCACATTGCCTGCATACAACTTTGTTGATCCGTCACCTCTGACTTGTTTGCTAATGTAGTTCATTACCAGTACGAAAAGAAATGGGCTTAGATCCGAAGCCACTCCCACTGGAAACCCCTCTGTGAGTTCAAACACTGTCCATACTTGCGTCATTTGGTCCTTCCCTGCACTAATTCTACCAATGTTTCCAGAACACTGAACCATCACTGGACTGTCCAAATCAGCTTTCTTGGGACCTTGCTATATGTTTTCTCCAAGTCTAGAAATGCCCATTTGGCTTCTTTTCTCATCTCTAGTTTCTTCTCAACTATCTAGCTCATTGTAAACATCGGGTCAGTTGTGCTGCATCCTGATCTGAATCTGAACTGCTAGTCTCCCATCTTACTTTCAACTACTCTGCATATTCATTTATCAATCACCCTTTCTAGAACTTTCAAGCAGTGTGACAGGAGTTTGATACCTCTACAATGCCCGCAGTCGCACATGTTGTTCTTGTACACTGGCACAAGTATGCTTATTCTCTAGTGAAATGGAACACTTCCTCCTCGCCATACTGCTAGGAGTACTCAACTACACTACACTTGCCCAACATCTGCCGTGACCTCATCTGGGTTGCTACTTTCTCTTAGTGCTGTTCTTACTTCTTCTAGGGTGGGCAGTCCTTTTTTCCATTATACATAGTGTGTGAGGAAGTACAGCTTCTGTGGGGTTTTCTTCATTCAGATGCTGATGGAAGTACTCCTTCCATCTGCCTTGAATGTCCTGTGGAAAGGTGAGCAGGTTGTTGCTGGCATCCTTTATAAAGGGTGTCTGACGACCATCTTCTTCACCTTTCTGTCGTTGCCTTGCAACATGACAGCAGATGGGACAAAGAAAGCTACTTTCCAGACACAGTGCCACCAATGCTTTGTTTTTTGTTATTGCAAATTCTATTTATTAGCCAACCAGTATTCCTTCTTAGCATAGTCAATTATTTTCCATCTCTCATTTTTCCTGCACTCTTTTATTTGGGTCTATATTAGTTTGCCGAAATGCAATCAACCCCATATCAGCGAAAATCGTGTCAGCAATCCACTGAACTTACTAAGGGCAACAAAATAGTTGCCCAAAGCACAATGGACCAACTTGTAGTTGACTCGAACCCACAGCCCCTAACTAAATATACCATCTCCAAGATCGCACTACAGTGGAGAAAAGGGAAAAGTTCTGTAGTTGTCCGTTGTGCTTCGGCCAACTATTTCATTGCGCTTAGCAAATTCAGTGAATCGCTGAAGCGATTTTCGCTGATTAGGGGTCAATGAATAGGCGTTTGCCAGAATTACATTTCGGCGGCCTAATATAGAACCCCATTTCTTTTAATGTCCCAATATATGCATTTAGAGCCCCCATTATCAACTCAAACTCATTTTCTCCTGCTCTGTCTAGTAGGTCCTGCAACTGCTGCCTGAATGGACTCTTTTCCTTGCTGTCACAACCTGCTGTGGGGCATGGGTTGAGACTACGAATACTGCCCTATCCTTACACTGGAGTCTAAATGCCATGAGTCTGTCACTAATTCTGATGACATCCTAAGTGTCTTCTGAAGCCTCTCCCTCATCACAATTCCCACAGTGCTCCAAGTCTGTCGTCCTCCTGAGTAGTAGACTCTGGCTCCCAAGCCAAGTGGCTTTGCTGCTCTGCCCTTCCATCTCATCTCCTGGACACATAGGATGTCCAGTCTCCTCCTTACCATCATGTCATCCACTTCCAAACTGCATCCTGTCTGTCAATGAACCTACATGGAATTCATCAATCCTTAGGTCCTGCTTAGCAGGTTGGTGTTACATCCAGCTTTCGCCAAAAAGAGCTATCCCAGGTAACCAAAGCTGAACAACTGGCACTGGTCAGCCATTTGCTTACTGATCCAGGGCTGCTGGACTTTATGGCAGACACACTGGCCAACAGGAGCACATAGACTGTTCGACCGTTAATATGGGTCCCTGGCTTAAGTTGGAGTAGGCTTGGTCCAGAACCCATTTAATCACCACCAAATAGCCCTGTCCATTTTTGGCAATACAAGTCAATGTAACCCAATTACCTAGAGAGAATTTTCACACAGTCAAGTGGCAATGATCCATTTTCTCCTATCAGAGGATACTGCATGCATACCACAGTTGATGCCCAAAGCGGTTGGTCTATACAACTCTTCCTTGTTAGGCACCATCTACAGTCCGTGCTGTCCACAACTTCATTCTTGGGTGAATCTGAGTTGGCAACACTCAGCATGTTTTTAAAAGGTGGGAGGAACCTCAAAGAGTCAAAGAGAGAACATGCAAAATCCACTCAGGCATTTGCTGGAGGTCAGAATCGAACTTTGTACCTTGTGCATGGGAAGAAAAGCACTTAAACATTATGCCAACTGCATACTTGCATTCTAGGAACCCTGGACAAGACAGTAGGAGCAGAGTTAAGTATCTATACTGTGACAGAGGAGGATGCTTCAACTGCATCTACAATCAATGGAACAAATTGGCAGGAAGGTAAGTTGTCAAAATGTTTACACAAGCAGCACATTTACACTTCCATGTTACACAATGTCCCCAAAAGCACAATAATGCAGTAGTACACTGCAAAACTGTCATAAATCCAAAAAAATAACAGCAACAAATGTAATAGTCACAGTGTGAACACAACTACAACATGCCCAGTAGTCATACCTGCTGAAATAAAGTTACACAAACTTTTAAATAAAACATTTGAGGTTTACATAAGCCATACATTTGCTCAGAAATGATGCCCCCACAATAGCCATTACATAAGCTATACATTTGCTCAGAAATAATGCTCCCACAATAGCCACAGCTAAAAATAGCAATCCTAAACAGGAAACAGGCAGTATTAAAAAAATACCCAGTTTCCTAAAGGGACAGAGTCCTATTTTCAATAACAATAAGAAACACTTTTTTATATATATAAAACATACATTAAATTACATTTTATATGAGGAAGGGTTCATCAAAGGAGACTTATTTACCAAAAAGGAGTTGATGGCCAGCTGTTGATCATATTGATGAACCTTAAGCAATCCACAAAACAAAAAGCATCAAAAAGAATAGTTGTGTAAAACCCTACCATAACCATAGATGTCTTTCTCTTCCATGTTGCAGTATTCATAACCTTTAGGTTAGCCTCTGCCTAGCGACTTGAACATCTGGCCAGCATACAAAAGCTTTAGGTACTGCAAGGTATATGGGATGTCTGACATTGGCCATAGGGAGCATGGGCCATAAAAGTGACGTCCGCAGTACCTTCCTCAGAACAGAGTGCCCCAGTAGGACCCAAGTCCCAGGACAGCTGCAGAAAGTCCTTACTCATCCAGCAAGCCCAATTGTTTTTGTTTTTATTAAGAAGGGGGTAAGAGAGTGGGATAGAATACTGCAACATGGAAGAGAAAGACATCTATGGTTATGTTAAGATTTTATACAACTATTCTATGTCCTATTCTCATGTTGCAGTATTCATAACCTTTGGATGAATACCACAGCTCAAAGGGAAAGAGAAGAGGGTGGTTTGGAACCGTTTTCCACAAATCCATGCAGGACTGCCCTAGCAAACCTTGCTCTTGCTCTGGAGATGTGATCCAATTTGTAGTGTTTTGTGAAGGTATGGACAGATGTCCGGGTAGCTGGTTCTAGAATAGAGGCAGTGTCCCAGTCCCTTGAAAAAGATGCAGAGTAGGCCATGGCCCTAGTGGAATGGGCTTTTATGTTTGAGTCTATTTGTTTTCCATCATAGGTACAGCAAAAGGAGATAACTTTGGAAATCCATGTAGAAACGATCTGCTTTGTTACAGCTTTATCCAGAGCCCTAGGGTGAAAGGAGACACAGTTGCTCTGATCTCCTAATGGATTTGGTCTCGTCAGTGTAGACCCTTAGTTGTCTGTGAACATCAAGGAAATGCAGGACTCTCTCACTGTCATTCTGGGGTTGTGGAAGAAGGTGGGGAGGTGGACACATTGGTTCAGGGACAGACCACCTTAGGCATAAAAAGATGGGTTAGTCCATAAGGTAACTCTGGCCTTGTGGAAAATTAAAAAGGGTGGGGTGACCATGATGGCCTGGAGCTCTGAGAATCTCCTGGCTGAAGTTAGGACCACCAAATCCACAGTTTTCAAAGTGCAATACTTAGAGAGGCTGTAGCTGCTGGCTCAACTGGAGCAACAGTGAGCTTCTCCAACACATTATTTAGGTCCCAAGGCAGTGGAACTGGCCTCCTAGGGGGCCTGAGGTATAGAACACCTTTCAGGAATAAGTTCACTTGAAATCTAGAAGCCAGTGGGAGGGGGGGGTCTATAGGCAGACATGCAGAAATAGCAGCAAGGTGGGCCTTAACAGGAATATGCCAAACCTGCCTACAACGATTCACACAGATAAGACAGCACCAAGGAGATCTCTACTTGAAATGGGTCTAGCTGGCTTTTTAGACACCAAATGGAGAACCTTTTCCACTTGGACAGACAGGAACTTCTAGTAGTGGGTTTCCTGGCCTCCTGCAGACATTTAGCATCTCCTCAGAGTAGAGGTGTCTGAAAGGGATCAAAACTCTATCACCCACAGGGTTAGGTTCAGAGATTCCACGTGAAGATGGATTAGGGATCCCTTGTCCTGTTTGAATAGGTCCACTCTGTGAGGTAACTTGTGATGATTGCCCCTGGATAAATGCAAAAGGAGGAGGCATCAGTGCTGTCTTGGCCAAAAGAGGGTCACAAGCAAGATTTTTGGTTTCTCCTGCTGAATTTCCATCAGGGTTTTCTGTAGGAGTAGGAAGGGGGGAATGCATACAGAAATATCTCCTTCCAGGAGATATAGAAGGCATCCATTGCCCTCGCTAGGGGGCTGGGAGACCTAGTACAGAACTGTGAAAGTTGCCTATTCAAAGGGGAGGTAAATAGGTCTATTTGTGGTGTACTCCACCTGTGGACTATATCCAGAAATACATCCATGTGTAGCATCCATTGGTGGGATTGTGACATGGATCTGCTCAGGATGTCTACCTGCATGTTCTGAGCTGAGGGAATACAGACAGCCTGCAGAGTTACTCCATGCTGGACTGCCAGTTCCCAGGCCTGGAGTGCAAGTGTGCATAGCAAGTATGATCTTCTTCCCCCCTGTTTGTTCACATACTGAAGAACAGTAGTATTGTCAGTGAACAACTTCAGGGGTCCTTGCTTCAGAACAACATGTTGGAAGGCCCTCAGAGCAAAGATGAGAGCCCTCATCTCTCTGATGCTGATGTGCTCCCTCTTGGAGGGGCCTATCCATGTGCCTTGCACCTTCAAGCTGCCCACAGCAGCTCCCCAACCCAGGTATGAAGCATCTGTGTACATTTCCTGGACTGGAGCTATGGGTTGTAAAGGAAGTCCTGGATTCAGAGAGACTTGATCCACCCAAAGGATCTCCTTCGTTAGGCAAGGCAGGTAGGGAATGGTGTGGTCCAAAGGGTGGGAGTGTTGGGTCCATGTGGACCTCAGACACCACTGAAGTTTTCTCATGTGCAGTCTTGCCAGTGGCAACATGAGGATTTTGGAAACCATATATTGTAAGAGTCTGAGGTATTCACTTGCTATCATTGCTGTAGCATGGATGACAGCAGGTATTCCTTTAGACTGATGGGGTAGGAGAAATACCATCATAACATCTGTTCTGATTCTGCACCCCAGGAAGACCTGGTCTTGGGAGGGGATTATGCCAGATTTTGGGAAGTTGACTGTGAAGCCCAGAGACTGCAGAACAGAAACAACCGTCTGTAGACGGTCCTGGAGGGTATTGTAATAGACTGCCTGGATCAGGAGGTCATCCAGGTAAGGGAATATCTGCATCCCTATGACTCTCCAATAAGCTACCACTTGAGCCAGACACTTGGTGAATACCCTTGGAGCCACAGATAGTCCAAAGGGTAAAGCAGAGAACTGAAAATGTGAGGAACCCACAAAGAAGCGCAAGTACTTCCTGTACTTGGGGCTGATGGAGATATGCAGATAAACATATTTGATGTCCATTGTGGTGAGAAATGCCTGAGGCATTAACGGTGGAAAAAGAGTTTGAAGGGTGAGCATGCGGAAGGTGGGGACCTGAAGAAAAAGGTTCAGGTGCGAGAGATCCAGTATGGGTCTCCATTAGCCATCCTTTCTCGGGACCAGGAAAAGTCTGGCATAAAAGACACTTCCCTTTTCTGACGCAGGGACCAATTGGATAGTCCCTTCAGAGAGAAGACTGTCCAAGATTGGCTGGAATAGGGGCAGCTGGTCCTTTGGTGGCAGAGGGATGTCCCTGAACACAGAAGGAATGACCCAAGTCATGAAAACCTTTTTCTATGATACAGGATGCACTTGTCTGAGGTGGTGCTTTCCTACAATGGGACACAGTGAAAGAGTCTCTGGCAAAGGGGTATAGGGCCTGGAGGGGGAGGAAAAAGAAGGCCAGTAGTCACAGACTACATGACCTGTCCTGAAACGAAGGTTTCTGAGTGGTGTCTGGGCAGGCCTAGAAGGTGGCTATTGCTTTCTGGAGCTCTTTTTGCCTCTATTAGGAGGAGGAGGAGGAGCAGAATGTTTTCTAATAAATTGTGTCTTAGTAGGGCAATTTCTGTAAAATTTAGGAATTGGTGACACAAACAGGTGTTTAAGTCCTGTAGTTCTTTTTCCTTCTGTTGAAGGGCTTTGACAAGTTCTGCCACCTGGGTGCCAAACAAAGCAGTATTATCCAGGGGAGCATCATGAAGTTTAGTCCTAACATCGTCATGAAGGGGCTGTAGCCTCAACCAAGTTCTGAGCACTGAGGGAAAGGCTGCAGATCTGGCCAAGGCCTCTGCAGCATAATAACTGCATTTAATTGAGTGTCTTGTCAAGGACAAGGAGATCGGACTGGAAATTTCGGACTGTGGACGAATCAGGCACACCATCCAAAAGTTTAGAAGCCTGAGATAAAAGGGCCAAAGTGTACTTAGACATATGTATCTGGCAGTTCATGGCCCTAAGGCCAAGGTTGCTGAAATACACACCTTCTTGCCAATTCTCTCCATAGTTTTGCTGTCCTTGTCAGAAGGAAGGACAGAGGTAGAGAGCAACAGTCTGGAGGGTTTGTCTGCAGAGACAGAAATGATACCAGGATCTGCAGCAGGACACAATTAGAAATTCTGCCCCTTCTGGGACCTTATAAAATCTGTCAGGTCTTCTAGGAGCAAGGGGTTAGGATCCAGGATTTTTAGAAGCTGCAGAAAAGGCATCTAAAATGGCTGACATGACTCGAGGGATTGCAGAAGGTGCAGGGTTATCCATTTGCAGGCATTCATAATATCTCTTTTGGACTTCAGTCATTTATGTGGAGTCCCATTTAAAAAATTCTGTCGTCCAACAGACTGTTTCTCCAAAGGTCAGGTCCTCCCCTGTGGAGTCCCCCTCAGCATAGTCCTCCTCTGGGGAAGCTTAACCTAGAAGGGAAGGTATCTGAGAAGTATAAGACAGAGAAACTTCAGAAGAGGAATCTGAAGCGTCCTCAGCCTCTAATGTAGGAGGCTCAGTAGTCTTGGGTCTAGGGCTGATTACAGGAGGGGCAGCCATGGGAGAAGCAGGCAAGGAAGGCCTAAGGGCCATAAAGGCATTAAACAAGCCTTGAGAGATAGCTTGCTAATCAGGCATGCGCTCAGGAGAAGTGACATGCTTAGTTTTAGTTTTTTTTTTTTTTAAAAGAGCATAGGGCCTTAAGGTGGGCCTAGTCTCGAAAGCCTCAGTAGTGGAGGAAGGACCAGTCTGGATGTTCGCAGGAAGCCAAGGTTTCCTCTCAACATCAGCACCAGAAGTCTGCATAACCTCCACAGACGTGCTTTCTCAGCTTGGTTGTGTGGCCTTGGAAACAATACCTACTATACCAGAGTCGGCTGGTTCCATACGTTCCTCGAGCCATACCTCGGCCACAAGGACAAACGTTGGGTGGGAGAAGAGGACCAGTAATCTCAGGCCTTGAAACTTTGGCCTTCTTTTTCAGTGGCTCAGCCGTATGACCGGACGGTCCTTCCATCACAAGAGCCAGGCATTTGAGTCATTGGTTTTCCAAATAGATGCTAAGGGTGTGCAGACAGCTGTGAATGGCCTTTGGGATGAAAGCTTGACAAATGGAGCAGGCCTTATGGTCATGGTTGGGCCCTAGTGAAAATACACAAAGGTCTTGGGCGTCCTTATAAGGTATTTGACATCCACACCTACACTTTCCCTTTCTAGATGACATGAATCAGGGCAGTCATGCAGTAATCAAGAAAACAAGAAAAGGGCCCTGATGGGGTACTTAACTTTAAATCGCAGGATCCGTCAGCAGAGATGGCAGGATGAGTTGATGTTCGACTGGCGGCAAACAAGTTCTGAGGAAGGTATGCGCAGATGTCACTTTTATGGCCCATGCTCACACTCCCTACAGCCATCAGATGTCCCCCATACCTTGCAGTGACTAAAGCTTTTGTATACGGGCCAGACGTTCGGGTCGCTAGGCAGTGGCTAACCCAAAGGTTATGAATACTGCAACATTAGAATAGGGGGACATAAGAATTCCCTTTCTCTGGACAGGTTCTCCATCCATGTAAAACAAAGTCCCTCCCTAACACTTTTTAAGCATAACTTGGACCACTGGATGGGAAACCAAAAATTCAACCCTGGTCTGGCACCCATGTTTCTGATGGCTGAAGCAGTCAGTAAATCATGCTGTAAACCAACAACCGCCCCTGAGTACACTGCCAGCCCAGCTATCTGGAATTTTGTAAATAATTGTACGTCATTTATGACTAATGATATGATTTATACAGAACTGTATGTTATGTACTGAGCTTCAAGAATGTAACCACAGCATAGCCTGCTGGAACATAGATTAACTTACAAAACTTAAAGAAACTAAGTTGAAATTAAGTGCTTTACGATGTGCTATAAAAGTTAGTTTCAATGCAGCAAGCAGACACAATGTCTAGAGCTAGTAGTTTTTCTATTGTCTGAAAAGAAAAGTAATTGCTAGGTTTAAAATGTAAAGTGTTTAATTGCTTTATGACTTCCTAGCAGCTGCAGATCGGAGAGATATGTATTTCTCACTCAGAGATGTTAAAATTCTTAGTTTTGGTTTTAGCTTGGGAACTGAAGTCAGGTGACAAAGAGTGATGCCATCCAAGCTGGCCAAGTAGTAGTGTTTAATATTAATTTGGGAACTCTCTGAAAGAGAGACAATGCATTTTGTATCTTGCCCTGGACCTAGAAACATCCACTCAGCACTTCTGCCTGCATGTTGTCTGTAAGTAAGACTTAGGGCATAGTATCTCTCTTAGATATAGATAGGAATATAGTAAAGATTAGTTTATATGTTTTCTGTATTTATTTGAGACTGTCCTGCAATATTGTTTTAAATATTTCCTGTGATTTTGACTTCTGAAGTAACTGCGTTTGTTTTCTGAGTATCGTCTTATTATTTATTATTAAATATATTTAAACCTATCTTTGTGGCCGATAATTGTGAGACATATTCAAGCTCTTAAGAGTTCTTGCATATGAATTTGGTGACATTGTACAGGCCACTCCTAAACAGCCTTGCAAGTCTTGGTCAAAACTACCATTTGGATAAATAGTAAAATTACACAGTAGGATCAGACACCCTTTGTAAGGGCCTTATAGTAGCTGATAAGTAAGGGTGGCTGGTGGCAGCTGGTACTACCTTATAGTCTGGGCAGAAGGGGGCATAGCTAGTACACCTGTGCCAGCCTTTCCCAGGTGTGTGTGTGTGTGTTTGTATATCAATCAAATCTCAAAGTGTGTGTGTCAAATACTTGGGCAGGGACACAAAGCACTGGTTGGACAGAGAGGGTGCTTTGGTCTTAGCTTGGTCATTCGGCTGAGATGTCAACTCTATAGCTGTGCCAGTGGGGAGTCTTATTGGGGATCAGGAGAAAGACAGAGAAACCAGCCCCAGGCTGACTGTGATCTCTGTGCGCTCTTAACGGAAATTGTGCTTTACTGTGTGTGTACTTGTAATCCTCCCATTGTGTACGTCCTTCACTGTTACCGGTGATGAGGATAGAGGCTCCTTGATTACTGGGCCAGTGCAGGGGCATCACACCCTGTATAAACGTCCAACACATATAACTCGTAGGACACATTTGGGTTGCATGGCTAGGCTTATAAAGGCCCTAGTGGTCACTAACCTAGTATACACCTATGAATCTATGAGCTGCTTCTTCACAAGATGGCAAAATATACTGAAGATTTTCCACTTTGCTGATTTTCTCTCCAAATGGGTGAAAATCAGCAATCAGAGGGGAACTGAGCAAGGCAGACAGAGCTTTTGGAAGTTTGCTGATTGCTGTGTCTTTGGACAAGACATAACCCATACAGACTAAAAGTTACTGAAGCAGTGGGAATGAAGAAAAATCACAGAATACAAAATATATAATTTAAGAGCAGAACAGTCATGTCAAGTGAGGAAAAAGGGAATGATAAAGATGGGAAATGGGATTGGAATACAGAAAACATTAAACACATAAAATAAAGACAGGTTTACACTATGTGGTGTACTAAAAAAGTAAGAGAGGAGTAGTTGTTAGGCTCCTTATAACAAGGTTAAAGATGAATTTGAACATCAACCGTAGATCCAACTGCACAACATACTCTAGCAAAAAATCATAAGTAATATTAGAGAAGAAAGTTTTAGATAAAACTGAATTTTTAGGGAACTGTACTTCATTTGTAAATCCAACTGCACAATGCAGTGTTGGAAACAAAACAGAAGCAATATTAGTGAAGAGAGTTTTAAAGTGAATTTTAGCTGGTACTACAGATGCAGGTCAATTTTTTATAGAAATGCAAAAATAGAAATCTGACACTGCAGATGCATTTTTACAGAAATGCAAAGAAAGAAGAAATTTGAATTTGCATAAGACTTTTGCAATTCTTATATCAGCAGGGAGCTTATACCAAAAATTATTTACAGAGCCACCATGTCCATTTAGTGCTAAATGGGTAATTATTCGATGAATAATTCAACTTCTAAGTGCTCATGTAGGTTCTCCAGACATTACAAGTAGCTAAGACATGGCAATTGCCTTTGTAAAGTAGTTTTCATGCAAGGCATAGCTGCGTGGAAGTTAGTAGATGACAAAGTTCTTACCAGACAGTTTCTTAAAGTGGAAGGCTGTGGTGTGTAAGATTATTATGACCTGCAGACAGTAAACACATTTTATTGTAAGACTGTCCGAGTTTACACATCAGGCAGCAAATCTGGCTTGATCTGTGAAGAATTTTTTCTCTATATTTTGCTTAAAGTGGCGCTGCTTTTTATGAGCGCAGTAATTTACTTAGCTATTAGAAGTTAAAAAGTATTTTGGTTCAGTCAACTTCATCAATGGGCGAAGTTTTGTGTTTTTTTTTTTGATTTTTAGCACTCAGCATTTTTTTGCTTTTCAGCACTCAGCATTTTGAGTGCAGACATTTCAGTAGGAAGACACTGTATACTACTGACTGCACAACTACTGGTATATAAAACTTGTTTAAAGACTCCCACAGATGAATCAGTACAAAGTAAGTAGAAAAAAATATTTTATAACTGCTTCCTACATTTACAAAATGAAAAGGATGGGTAAATGTTTTCTAGTAATCTTCATAGCTCTGTAACGGCAACAAATTCCCTGCACACACACAAACGTGTGTATATATACTTGTAGCAACTTAAGTAATATACCGTTTACTACACCGAAGAGATATTTTGCACTCAAGAAATATGAAAAATGCAGTACCATTAAGGAACATACTGAAGTCCTGATAGCTGTGCTATGTCAAATGCAACCGAGGATGTCAGCTACAGTGAAATGAAACCAGCAGTCCACAGATCCCAGCAATGCGAGTGTCTCAGTTTCCATTCATGTTTTGGGTGAGTTTTGTTATGAGGATACATAAGTTTGCCTCTTTTACTTTCCAGGAGGTTTATGGTGCAAACATTGATATAACTTTTCATAAAAGAGTACTATTAAAACGATAATTTATTAGAATAATAGTTACACATGGTATTCATTCCTCAAGTCAAGTCGATTTAAAATGCATTAGTAACTAGCAATATTGTACATATGTTTTGCTAGGTAGTACTTATATACAGACTGACTTAAAATCGCCCATCAGGAGTAGAAGGAGTA
Organism: Protopterus annectens; assembly: GCF_019279795.1. Classification (NCBI taxonomy): domain Eukaryota; kingdom Metazoa; phylum Chordata; order Ceratodontiformes; family Protopteridae; genus Protopterus; species Protopterus annectens. Next base: position 1,176,406,529 of record NC_056745.1, read on the forward strand.
CAATAACACTATAAAGCACAGTCTGCGACATATGAAAGCATGTAAGCTGCTAGCCAAGTGGTCTCACTGCAGTCTCACATGTAAAGAATAATACTGGGAAACAACAGCCTTATACTCAGACACACACACACACACACACACACACACACACACACACACACACACACACACACACACTTCTTTGTGTGTGCTTTACATTTGACATGCATTGGTGGGAAATGAATTTCTCGTAGTAGTATAAATACCACCTCGTGTCTCCCCTGAAATGAGGCTACTAGCGTAATGGGACTAATCTGGTCAATAAAGGAGAAAGAAATAAACAAAAAAAGTACTTTATCTACACATGCTTTTGCCCCATTACTCCCTATAAAATGTAGACTTTTAGACAATGGCAAGCATGTTATACTGCAAGTAAAGTCTAACTGCCATTTATTTGTAGACTAAGAAATATAAATACTACCAAAAACAAAGCAGCTTTAGGAATAAAAGAATAAAGTAAACATATCTGTGTAAAAGTAACATTATTTTATAAATAGTGACATACAAAATGACACAAACAATTTCATTTAATTTCAATTCAAGTTTAAATTGCTCTTTTTTCACAACCACTTTATTCACAGGGAGTAGCACACCTAGTTTTAAGCATAAAATACCTCAAAAAATAACAGAGGAGTACATATGAACACTTTTCAACAAGTCAAACATTGAAAAATCCACGTCAAGCATTTATACTAAAGTTAAACTGTCAGAAAGAACATTCCTCAAAGTCAGCGCCATTTCCATAAATATATTTTAAATATTAGCTTGCATTGCTTCCTATCAGATTTTTTTCTGGACTATCCAAAAATCAAAGCAATTGTCTGGTAATCTGGAAAACACTGGATAAACCCTGGTAATTCTGTTTCAAAAACGAAAGTAAGTAAGAAGTAAGAAGGCATCAGAACAGAAAAAAGGAGGGTGTTCCTCCTCATCTGATGATGCCACACAATGGGCAAGAAGTAGGCAAGAAAGGGGAGGAGATGGTTGTAGGAGGTATGAGGGTGTGGCCTTGATCCAGTTTTAGCCACAACTAAAGGTGGCAATCCTAATATTAACTGCCTAAGCTCTGCAAGTTAGACAAGAGTTAAACAATGACCAAAATAATTTTCAAAATCCAAGGAGTCTTTTCCGTCAGTTTCCTGTCAGTGTCTCAGACTGTAGCCAGTTCTACATCTTGTATTGTATCAGGTGGGCTCTACTTTAGATTCTGGTTACCATATTTATTAACTAGTTAATGCATGCAACTGACTGGATGTAGAAGTATATTATTCAGAACTAGGAGCTTTAAAGCTTTGAATGTAATATACATCTCTGTAACATGATCCAAGCTAGAATTCAGTCAAAACCTTCAGTTTCCCTATAATAAATTAAACTGAATAGGAATGTACAACAGAGATTTACAAGATCGAATGAACATTTGGAAAACAGACGTTAAGAGAAAAAGTTGCAGTCAGTAGAGCTTTATTCTGTTTTTATAGCCCCTTCAGAGAAGACCAGACCTTTAGTTATAAAAATGCAAAACAATTTTTTTTATGGTAATGACTAGAACACAAGTTTCAGCTGAAATTGTTATGAAGAGTATTCTGGTTCTATGAGAAAACTAATATATGTAATTCTCTGCCACATAAGATCTGGTAAGACCATTTCTGCCTTAATGCAGCTTTGTATAATTATTACAGCAAAGAAAATATGGTATTTGCACAGGGTAATAGGCCTTCTTGCCTGAGGCTGGTATAAGCAAGTGATAATGCCCAACAGGGCATGTGTTACTGTGTAAATAACACATGCCCAGGGGTGTCCTCTGGCTCGACACCACAGTTGGTGGGCTTCTAACTCCTGGAAAGGCATTACTTACACAGTAACACATAACCTGGAGAAAATTACTGCGCTTAGAGAATGGGCTGTCTGTAAAATTGCTAGTTTTACTTCTTTATTTTTTAATACTATGTTTTATACTTATGATGTAAAATAGTTCTTCCCCCTAATGTTTCCAACTTGATGTAGTACATGTAAATGCTGTTGGAGGAAGTATTTTACATCCAAAATATAAATTTGGTTAGTATTTAAAAAATGTCTACACACGCTCTCTCTCAAACACAGGTAGACACAAAAACATTCAGCATCAGAGTATCTTAATAGCAACTATTTCATAACTTGATATTTATTTATTTATTTATTGTATTTGTTTACCGGGAAAGTCTACTGGGCCTAAAAGAGCCTATTTTCAGTGGAGGTCCGGGGAGAAAAGCTCTAACAAGAACTTAGATACAGAAAAAAATGAAACATTAATTGGTACAGAAGTATAAACAGTGTTGCACATAGTGGTTACAGTAATATATACAGAAAATGCACATAAAAGCAGGAATTTAGTTGGTTTGATTACAGTAATATTATACAGAATATATACATTAAAGCAGGAATTAAGTTGGTTGCCAGATTAATTCAGAGAGGTATAACAACAAATATCTATCAAGTGCTCAGATTTCACAGAATGTCCAGATCTTTCCCTCAATTTTTGGACTGTTTCACATAAAATTTCTAGTTTACTGGCAAATCACTGGGGGTGAAGTCACTACATAATGATATACATATGAGTTTCAGATTTCATATCCCTCATAAAATGCATGCCAACAATAATCCTGTTATTTTAACAATGTTTTAAGTTTAGAAGAACAATATTAAAATATGTGAAAGAGTAACTGCATTCCTTCCACAGTTTAAATCTGTCATGTCACTACGGTTCATATTAAAATCATAGCAATGTGAAGGGGTTAAACTGTGCTTTCTTCCAAATTTTTCTGCCACTCAATCACTTACCCTGCCACAACCTTAGTAGGTCCAAAGCTGCATAAAAACGAACCTGGTGTGTCTACGTAAGCAATAATGCCTGACAGAGTGTGTATTAATATGTAATTAACACCCGCCCAGGGGTGTTATGAGGCCCGACGCCACAGCCGGAGGGCCTCTACACCCCTGGAAGGATGTTACTTATGCAATAATGCACACCCTGGAGGGCATTATTGCGCTTAGCGAATGGGCTTTCTGTAAAATTGTTGTGTTTTACCTGCTTAATTTTTTTAAGTACATTATTTTTTTATATATTTTTAATGTAAAATAGTTCCTCCGCCTAATTTTTCAAACTATCTGTAGCATATGTTAATGGTGTTGGAGGAAGCATTTTACATCAAACATATATAAAAAATAATATCGTGCTTAAAAAATAATAAGCAAGTAAAACACAACAATTTTACACAGAGCCCATTCTCTCTACCATACACAAATACACAGTCTCTTCTGCTTTCACACACAGACACACACACCCACACACGCACACAATCTCCTCTGCTTTCATACACACATTTACTCACACAAGATTGGTCTCACCCTCTTTGTCAACCTCTCGCAAACAGAGTCTCCGCTGCTTTCATACATACATTCAGTTACACAACACCGGTCTCACTCTCGATCTCTCACACACACAGGCTCCTTTGCTTTCATACATGCAAGCACTCACACAAAATATCTCTCACACACACACACACACACACACACACACACACACACACAGTATCCTCTGCTTTCATACATGCATTCAGTCACACATCACTCTCGATTTCTAGCTCACTCTCTCGATCTCTCTGTCTCACACACACACACTTTTTTTTTTTGTTTTACATGTCATGTTCACTAAACAGCAGAACTGCTGCTTAGCGAGCTTAACAATAATGGCGGCCATTTTTTTTTTTTTCCAGTCCGAGCTCCACAGCAGCTTGATATGCTGCCGTGAAGCAGGGGATTCATTTGTCAGCAGGCATTACTTGTGCAATACCCTGCTGGAGAACATTCATTCTCCAATTAGGGTGCTGATGTATAGTTTGCCCATTCTCTAAATCTGAGTAATTGCCCATTTGTCAGTACTCAAGCTTTCTTTTTTTTTTTTTTTTAATTCTTTTTATTTTATTATCAAATAGGCAAGCAATACAAACCATAGAGAAAATATGTACAAACATCTACAAATAACTATAAACAACTATACAATGCCAAAATCAATAACAATATATACAACAGACAGGGAAATAAAAAAAAAAAAAAAAAACGTTTCAGGTTAATAGACAATCGAAGAATGAATTCCAAAAATTTTCAGAGAAGTACTTGTGATTTCCTTTATAAAAGAGATATTTTTGCGCCTTAATATGCCTAATTACTAATTCCTTTAGACCTTTCCATGTTAGTGCGGCTTGGCATTTCCAATGTAAAGAGATATAATATTTGATAAACATGACAATTGAAATCACCACCTTGAGCTGAGCTTTAGGAATATTATCAGGAGGGATATATAGTAATGCAAATTGCCAAGAAAGTGTTGATTTCTCGTAACCCATTTTCTCCAAGATAACTTTAAGGGCAGTACTCAAGCTTTCTAACACTCTCTTACCCCTCACTTCCACTTTCATGCAAGCAGGCACGCAGACAGAAACATAAATACACATTCATATACACACACTCGCATACTCTTTTCGATTTTTAATTTTGGTTTCACACAAAATATAAGATAGAAATCAACTAAACTGCCAGTATTACACCTGCAACAACTTGCGTTTACTGTGGGAACATTAAAGAAAAACATATAGTAACCAAAAAAATATATATATATATATATATTTTTTTTTTTTTCTCTCATTACTGCAAAGTTACTGATATACCAAGCTTCTTTTTCCCATATCAGTCTAAATGTGTTAGTCTTGCTAGTTTTCATTCTACTTAGTACCTTTTCATTACACAAAATTATATTTTATGAAGTATTAATAACTTTAACACTGTAGATTTGTTCCTGCCTTTTGTCAAGCCACCATGCCACTACTAATGGCCAATACTCTCGACAGTGCATAATTTGATTTTTCTTAAAGATTTCTTCAGTAAACAGATTCCCATCCATAATTTCTCTAACTCCATCCCAAATTAAAAGGATAACATCCTGCATCAACTATTTCCGATATAGCAGTTTGGAAAATTTATTCAAATTTCTTCTGTATTCCCCTTCTCCCTAGCCAAATTACTAGGTAAGAAATCTTAAAAACAAATCACAAATTTTAGTATTCTTCATAATCTCTTTAATCAAGGTCAGTGCATTCACAGCTATTATTTTATCACCTTGTCGTCCAAAATATCCCTTCCTTCTAAGGATGTCACAAAACCCTTCCTCCCCTCCATACTTTTTCCATCTAGATATATAATCTTTGGATATCAACCCCTGCAAAGTTTTAACCTTGCTACCATACTACTCATCACAAATTCTGTGACTCCCAGTCCTCCACAGCAATTATATTCTAGACTACCTTCAGATTTTGCCTGCCCAAATAAATACAGATGTAGCTTCCCCATACTAGAGTAAAAAGTAGACTTTGTGAAGCAAATACATTTCTACTACTGGCATATTTCCTTGTACACACTGTAAATGGTGCAAATACATTGATTCAGGTCATTTTTGTTTTTATGCCGCAAGATCAAATACGCACAACAAATATTAATTTAACGTTGAGAGCAAGGGAATACTGCGTACTGCACAGTTTATCAGCTGTCCTTGTTTTTATATAACAGGAGGTTCTGTGAACATATTCAAAACCACATGGCAGCTATTCAATAAAAAAAAAAAAATGTGAAAATGCTCTGACAAAGTGTAGTAGTACATGCATTAATTGTAACAAGTTTTATTTAGAGATACAGACTATATACCATGCATTTGAGGGGAGGAAATTTTAGTACCTATTTGAAAGTCAAAGAATTATGCTGGCACCTAGTATTAAAAACATCAACTTTTCCAGGACTTAATGATTACGCTAATATTAAATTATATTTGAAGTCACTGCCTCTAAAGAAGTAACATTTTGCAGTACGGTGAAAAGAACAGTTTTGTTTTTATTTGATTATGACTTTGTAAATTATGTGGCTTTTGTGCTAGTATATTTAAATGTTTCTGTTGGGTCTTATTAATGACTTCCGATAAGAGTTCGTAATAAGTTGCACTGAACAAAAGTGCTCAACTATTAAATTTGTCATGTTTGTCCTCCCAAGTGTTTTTGTGTAAATACAGATGCATACAGATATGCATATACATATATACATATATATAGGATCAAAGGAGGCTACTAAGCTAAAGGCCCTGGAGCCTTTACAAGCCTAGCCAAGAGTTTATCCACAAAAAGAAACCTCAGTCAGCACTTTTCGCCCCTGTTAATAAGGGACACAAGTGGAAGCCCTGGGAAAAATTTGTGGTTTCCCATGCACTCATCAAGGCTGCGCCTGAAGAGGGTCAGCGAGGTACTCTGTTTGGCATGTATGGGAAGTCTATTCCAGAGATGGGGCAGCCTCTAGGAGACAAACCTGTCTCTCCGGCATGTTTTGATGATGTTGCATATTAGATTTAGGTCTTTCAACTGGGTAATGAGTGAGGAGTTAGACTTACGGATATGGAGCACCTCTAGTACGGCAGGATCCAAGATTGCCTTGAATGCAAGACACTGATCACTTCTGGGCAATCGATATATATATATATATACACATATAACTACATACACATATAACTACACATATATATAT
>NC_056745.1:1176454274-1176476774 GCF_019279795.1 Protopterus annectens
AACTTGCAATCATCTGCGAACTTTGTCAGCCAGAGTCCCTTAGTGTTGGCCTAGACTTCAAAGAAGTAGATACCAAACAGGAGAGGACCCAGGACCGAATCTTGTGGGATTCCACTCTTGACTGGTCGGCAGTTTGACTTGGAGTCAGCTACTTTCGCACTGTGGGTTCTACCTGTGAGCCAGTTTGCAACCCACCTAGTGATATAGGGATTGATGCCTAGCTTAGTGAGTTTTTCTATGATTGAGTGGGAAATGGTATCAAAGGCCTTGGCCAGATCAAGGTAGGCTGCAGGAACCACCTTGCCTTCATCCACAGCTCTGGTGACTGACTCAAAGAAGTTTACCAAGTTGAGCAGGCATGATCTACCCTTCACAAAACCAAACTGTGTGGGATCCAGGGTTTGGAAATTCCCTATATCCTTGTTTCTTAGGTCCATGATGATGCATTCCATAGCTTTACATATCAAACTCATCAGGCTAATGGGGCGATAGGTTCCCAAGGTCTGTAGTCACTCCTTCTTTGTGAAGAGGGATGACTGTAGCAGTGCACCATTCGGTAGGGACAAAGCCTGAGGTGAGGCTGTGACTGAACCGGGCACACAGGTGAGGTGCCAGTTCACTCTGTAGTTCATGTAGAGCACAGCTAGAAATATTGTCAGTTCCCACAAAGCTGTATTCTTGGCCTTGGACAGTGCTGTTTTAACCTGTGCAGCAGAAATACTGGGTGCCTGGCAATCTACTAGTATTGTGACTGGTCCCATGGGGGAGAGGGGTAAAGTTGGCACTGAATCTGTCAGCCAGTGTATTGGCACTATCTGTTGGCTCGGTATAGGAGGTACAGTTGTGCAGCAGCTCAGAACAAATGTGGGTATTGCCGTGGAGATTCTTTACATAACTATAGAAGGCCTTGTGGTTGTCTTTACTTTCTGCTGCAATTCTGTTTTCATAGCTAGCTTTAGAGGATTTGATGAGGGATCTCAACCTTTTGTTGAGGCTGATAAGGGAATTTTTCCAGTCTTGGGACTTCACCTTATTTTGCATCAGTTTCCTCCTTCTGTTGTAGAGTTTGTTTGTGGCAGGGGACCAACAGATTAGCTTCCTTTTTTTTTTTTGAGGAGAGTGTCTTGGTTCTATTGGGTATTGAGAGATCCATGCATTTGTGTACATGTTCGTAAAGTGCATTGGTGTATGATTCAGTGTCATGCAACTGATCTCCATTTGCATGGGTGCAGTGAAGTTAGCCACCTCTGTTTTTAGGAGCCCAAAGTTAGCTTTGGAGAAGTTTTTCATGGTGGTTACCCTTTGTGGGGGGGGGGTGGATTTCCAAGGTGATTAATTTGTGGTCGGATCTAACCAGGGAGGAGTTGACTACTGGTGTACAGCAACGGTCGCCCATGTTAGTAATAACCAGGTCAAGGATGTTGTTACCTGTAGTCGGGGTAACAACGAGCTGTTCCAGGGCATTGGAATTAATGAATTCCAGGAAACGTTGGGCAAGTGTACTGGCACGAGCAGTTTTCCCAGTTAATGGAAGGGTAGTTGAAGTTGCCCAGTATGAGAGTGTTAGGTTGGACCTTAATATTCTCCAGAGTGCTTAAGAACATGGAGTGTGAGTCTTGGAACATGGTTGGGGACCTATAGCAGGCTACGACCTTGAATCGCTGTCTTACCTGCACCAGAAGTATCTCAGATGCATTATGTTGGGCTACCAATCTGGAGGTGTGCGCATCCTTTATGAATATGGAAACACCACCACCTTTGGAGCTTTGGTCCAAGTTCTGGGGCTGAAAGATTTGGAAGGAGTTATAGCCTGGTAGTGCAGGGGTGCTTTCTGCTGCCTTGAACCAGGTCTCTGTTACAGCACAAATGTCAATGTTCTCCATTTTAAGGAGTGCTTCGAGCGGGTGCATTTTGAGATTTAGACTTCTAGTGTTGAGCAGCATGACCCTCAGATTGCAGAGATTAGGGACTTCAATCCTCTGTGGTTTGTCTGAAAACCACAGAAGTTATGAGGAACAGACCAAAAATATGAAACAATAATCTGGACATTCTATGAAAATCTAGACAGTTGATATGCATTAAATGTGAATGTAAACGTACCGGACTGCGTTACACTACCTTTTTACCTCTCCTGACAACACTTGCTAAGTGTTTTATGACTTAAACCTTCAAAACACTTTGCGATTTTTCCCTGTAACTAATAGTACATGCAGCAGATAAAGCTCCATGCATTGCAAAGAATTATGATCATTTCACCAATCATAACCCTGTGTTGTGTTCTTGAGATGGATGCCAAAATTTTGAACACATAAGTGGGTTATATTCGGCAACCTGATCATAATCCTCTATAGTAAGCATATGTATCACAAGCCAGTAACTAGGCACTACATTAATTATTATTCCTAAAACCTAATTTGCAAATGCACAGATCATCTCTCAGTCTTTCATGACTTGTATACCTGCATACCCACAAACTAGTACAAGGCAAACCTCTTACCTTTCAGCGACATATACCCACAAACTAGTTCAAGTCAAGCCTGTCTACTGTACATCTACATATATTAAAATTTGCTACTATGACTTTAGGATTCCACTTTCAACCAACTACTCTCAATAAATAAACCCTCTAGTCTTCGACATGCATTACTAAAAATGAATAAAATATTTCCAGTGGTTTATTTGTATTTATTTGTTAACTGACATAGAACACTGATCCACCAAGACCGTTGTCAGGCTTAACCTGGGGTTACACACCTTGTTACAAGCAAATAGTTAAAGCAACAGAAGTACAGGAGTACAAACAATGCTATGATACAAGAGTTAGTAAATAAGAATATTGATGCATACACAATCCTCATTTACAAAATGTTTAAAGATGGGAGTGGAATTATTTGTTACAGGATTCTGTAGTCACACTTTTGTACACTGACTACGCTATTCAACACCATTTGGACTTTACAAATGCTTCCCTGTTCTTTTTTCCTTCACTACCTCAGCTAGGATTCAGTACTCTTACTCGTTTAAATCAGGCCACAATCCTCATTTACAAAATGTTTTAAGATGGGAGTGGAATTATTTGTTACAGGATTCTGTAGTCACACTTTTGTACACTGACTACACTATTCAACACCATTTGGACTTTACAAATACTCTCTGCTTCCAAGTTCTTTTTTCCTTCACTACCTCAGCTAGGATTCAGTATTCTTACTCGTTCAAATCAGCCCTGTTTAATCATCTTTTTCAACATATGTTGGAATAAGTTGTTTTGTTAAAATGTTGTATTCTACTACTTTGTGTATCTTAGATCTGCCATTATATATGTATCTAATTGTGCTTGAAGATGGCTATACATTCACAGGTAGTTACTAAGCTTGCATTCCAGGGGATCAATGGGAAGCCTAGCACACATTCCCAGTTGCCCCTAAGCAGTGTCAGGTTAAGTGACTTGCTCAGGGCCATACAGTAACAAATGAGAGCTGAGGAAATCAAAATCAGTACCACAGAAACTACCACTGACAGCCTTAACCCTCTACACCAACTACTGTCCACTACATTTCAACTGAAGACAAAAAACAAATTAATACTTCAAAAAGGTACAGGTTAAAATGTGTACAGCTTATACAACATATTTGCAAATGACAAAAACATTTGCAGTATTGTATAAAAATAAACAAAAAATCTAAACATCACTTTGTAATGCCAACCATTTCAGTATGAAGCACCACAATAATATTTACTATCAAATTACTCTATTCTGTGGTTTCTGTAGACTTTACTTGCTTGAGGACGGTATTCCTGAAATGTAGTGAGTTTAACAATTAAACGATTAAAGATCCATGTCAGCTAGACTTTGGTGAGAGAGCTGTGATAAAATAAATAAAGAAATAAATTTTAATGAATTTAAATTAAATTAAATTAATTAATTAATTAATTAATTAATTAATTAATTAATTAATTGCCTAGTATATACTTATGAACTTAACCACCAAGGCCTTTATAATCCTACCTATGCAATCCAACCCAGCTGTGATCCTATGCATCACGTTCATTACTAGGTGGTATGTTAGTTAAGAAGTTACTAGAGGTTATGGTGGGGGTATGTTAGACAGAGGTAGACAATAATGCCCAAACTTTCAGAGACGTGGGGGCCAGATCTTGGGTGAATTTCCAATTTCCCACATATTGGTCAAGGTTACACTTAAATAGCATTAGGGATGGACTCTGCTTCACATGGATGAGGACACTGTTCCAGAGCATGGGGATGCTTAGACACATATCTGTCTAGCCAACATGTCTTATTTGTGTCACAAGCAGAATTTAAATCCTTGGATCAAGCTGTTCATCTTACAGATGTGGAAAAAGCCCATCAGAGATGGATCTTAGGATGCCTTATAGGCCAGGCATAAACCACCTATCACTGACCCGCAGGAGACACCGTACAGAAATATGGCTTTAAGCTGATCCACATAGGGCAGTGTGTTTATACCCTGGATTCTCCTGGTAAGAAACTTTTGTGGGTGTTCCAACTGTTGCATATGTCTGGTCAAGTTCATGCTGAATGGGGCATTATACTCAAGTATGGGTATAATGAGGAGGAATAAAGTGTCAGTATCACTTCCTTGGACCTGGATGCCATGTCCTGACTTATAAGTTGGGCGACATGGAATGATTACTACCTTGGCCATGTGCTGGTCAATGGCCAGATTACTGTCTACATATGTTCCCACATCGTGACTACCAGGTAAACTCTTAGGGGGTGGATTACTGATGGAGTAATTAGCCTGGGTGGCAGTTTTCCCAAAAGGTACTGTACCTCATTTCTTGGCATTCAAGTTTGATATGTGATTTTCGCATCAGTCATTTGTCTATGTTAGACTCCCTTGTAAGATGTTTGTGTCAATGGAGATAATCTACAATAGCCTCCCAATTTACAGTCATCTGTGAACTTGGTCAACCAAAGACCCTTAAAATTTGCTTTTGCCTCAGAGAAGTAGACACCAAATGACAGTGGTCGCAGCACGGAACCCTGAGTTACCCTGCTGGTGACTGGTCTCACCAAATGTGACTTCCTGGGTCCTGTTTGTAAGCTATTTGGCAATCCAGCGAGTTATGAAGGAGTTTATGCCCAGTTCTGCTAGTTTGTCAATTATACCAGAGTGAGGTATTGTACTGAATGCCTTTGCCAACTCCAAGAAGGCAATATGCACCATTTTTTCCCTCATCCACTGCCTTTGTGACCTTCTCAAATGAAGTCCACTAGGTTTAGTAGGCATGACTTTCCTTTAACAAAGCCAGACTGACTTAGGTCGCATGTTTTAAGGTTGACATCTTTGTTGATCATTTCCATGATAATTTGGGCTTTGCACAATAGTCTAGTAAGACTAATAGGTCTGTTTCAGGTTGCTTGATGGTCCACCCTTGTCAATTGGGATAACCACTGCAGTCCTCCACTGTCATGGAACAAAGTCTGTTTTGAGGCTATAGTTGAAAAATGACTCGTGGTCCTGACAGGTCATGTTTCAAGCTATTTAGGAGACATCCTGGGATACTGTCTGGGCCCACTGAGGCTGTGCTTTTGGCCTTTGTGAGCACAGCCAAGACCAGTTCCCTGCTAATAGTTGGGGGGGGGGGTTATGCTAGCAGACATTTCATTGGGGGGAGGCAGAGGGAGTGCGGGGTGAAGTCTGAGCTGAAATTTGTCATTCAGCAAATTAGCTATGTCACTCTGCTCAATGAAGGTGGCAGCACTGACCAGCACTTCGTCACACTAATGTGTGCTACCTTTGAGGTTTCAGACATAGTTGTAGAAGGCCTTGCAGCTGTCTGTATCCTGTGAGGGATTAGGATTTCACCAGTGTGGTTTGTTTTTAGAGTTTATTTTTGGCTTACTTCTAGTACGCACAGCAGCCTCTATACTGCCATTTATATGGTTGTATTGAATCTTTGTGGACAATTCCGCACAGGTTGTTGTGAACTCAAGGCTGGGAGGGGCACTGAATTTTGATAAACTACACTTTAGAAAGAATTAACTTGTAATTAAGCAAGGTAAATTCTTAAACACAAGTATGAATGCATTATAAATTCAAACAAAGGTAGCCAACCTCACAAAACAAATCAAGAAGATAAAATAAGAGCTTCTACAGTTCCAAATACTGACTGTTTCAGTTGGTCAGTAATCTGGTCAAGTTCATTCTCAATACTGACACAGTAATGCAGAATTGGGGAGGGCGAGGGTGTTGCATTTCTGAGGTACAGCCAATTATACTAACATTTTATCTGCCTCTGTGTTGGATTTAAACAAACAGGGGGTGCTAGGAAAGCTAAAGCTCTTAAGTTAGTACTTACTATTCAACATTATTGCTTTCGACTCTTTTGAAGCACAACTTTTTTTTTTTTTTTTTAGTTTGATAGTTGCTTTTAGAATGCGATTATACCATGATAAGCAGTTTCTGGTCAGCTACCCCTGACAGTTCAATTATATTTAGTCACACTGCCAAGTCTGAATCAGAAATTATGTGTGGTGAGGCAAAAAGTTAAGTTGTCTGAGTGTGTAACATTGCTGAAACTGGAGGATTTGCTGATTGACAGTGGCTGCCAGAATGCAACATTGCCGAAATCAGTGTTTGTTGATCAGGAGTGCACTAAAATTAAGAGTCCCTGCCATTACTGATTTAAGGGATGAATGCACCGTTACTGCTGACTACGAAATAATTTAATCTTGTGTTGTAAAAAGTTTTAATTTCAGCTACGCAATCACTTTCACGGAGTCAAATATCAAGTAAATCTATCACTACAATACAGGTACGTTGAATTATTAATGTTGTAATACACTCTGGAAAAAAAGAATATGGTTTACATTTATAATCTGGTTCTGTACTACATTGGACCAATAAAGTACAGTTGTGTACACTTACCATAAATGTAGATGTTCGAGGGTATTCACTGTTGCAGTCATTACATGTGGGTTATCTGCTGGCAGGTTGCCCTCAGTCGGCCTGATTAACAAAGTCTTGGGTCCTGAGTCAGTTGCTGTCCCTTCTTCCACGACGTCAGGTCGTCAGGGATATAAAACATGCAGCCAACGTCATTACCTCAGTTTTTCTTGCCCCAGATGTCATGTGCCCCCCGAATGGGGAGCAAAATAAAATTTAAAACACAAAAATATACCTCGAACCAAAAGCAAATGCACCAAAAAGGCTTTTAAGCATAGTAACAGAAAGTAAAGGTATAGTCAGAGAAAAAAACGGGGCTGGAGGGAGGTTAACCAGGACTGCAACAGTGAATACACTCGAACATCTACATTTATAGTAAGTGTACACAGCTGTACTATGTTCTGCGTGTTTCACTGTTGCAGTCATTACATTTGGGTAGATTCCCAAAGCTATGGTTGGGAGGATGGATTTATACAGCATTAGGACCAGATATAAGGCCCTGCAAGACAGCAGTGGCAAAGCCAGCTCTGGATTTAGAGAAAATTGGTAAATGATAATGCTTGGTGAAAGTATGAACTGAACTCCAGGTAGCAGCTTCTAGAATATCTCTGGTAGGAACACCTCTGAGAAAGGCTGCAGAAGTAAATGCAGCCCTGGTGGAATGAGATCTGATCCCCTGGGGGATAGGTTTTCCATGGTTTTCCAGCAGAAATGAATGCAATGGCTTATCCATTTAGAAATGGTTTGTTTTGAAATAGCCTTTCCCTCTGCAACAAATGCTACCAGCAGTTCAGATTTTCTTCGAGGTTTAGTCCTGTCCAAGTAGAATCTAAGTTGTCTGTGCACATCCAATGAATGCAGAATTCGTTCCCCTTTATTCTGTGGATTGGGAAAGAAAGTTGGCAAATGAATGGACTGGATACCACCTTGGGCATGAAGGATGGATTGGTCCTGAGTGACACCCTGTCCGCATGAAAGATGATGAAAGGCTCCACTGCCATAAGGGCTTGTAACTCAGATATCCTTCTAGCTGAAGCGATTGCCAGAAGGAAGGCTGTTTTCCAAGAAAGAAATTTTAAGTCTGCAGTAGCAGCTGGCTCGAAAGGAGGTAGAGCGAGTTTCTCCAATACAAAGTTACGGTCCCAGGCAAGGGTTGGAGCTCTCCTGGGTGATCTCAAGTTTTTGGCCCCTCTGAGGTACTGCTTGAGCAGAGGATGAGAGAAGAGGGGAGGTTCTGTGTTATAATGAGCTGAAATGGCTGAGGTGTGGATTTTAATGGAGGAAAAAGACAGGCCCTTGTGAAGCAGCTCAGTTAAGTATTGTAAAATCTGAGGTAAACTGGGTGCTGCTGTGCTCATTCCTTGAGATTGATTCCAAGCACAGAATCTTTTCCATTTGTCAGCATAAGATTTTCTAGTACTAGGTCTTCTCGCCTCCACAATGATATCCATCACAGGTTTGCTAAGGGTGAATTTAAGTGATTAGCCAAGCTACAAGGTTCAATGTTGGGAGCTGAGGGTACAGAATCTGGTTCCCCTGCTGAGACAGTAAGGAAGGTGTCTGAGGCAGGTGCCATGGAGATATTTGTGACACTGCCCAGGAGCGGGTACCAGTGTTGGTGTGGTCCGTCTGGAGCAATCAAAATCATTCTTGGTTTGTCCTGTTTGACTTTTAACAGAACTTTGCAAAGTAGAGACAGAGGGGGGGAAAGGCGTAGACGGACAGGTTTTTCCAGCTGAAGGAATTTCCAGGTTTTTTTGTGGGGAGTCCTTGTGCAAAATTTGTCCAACTGGTAGTTCTGGGGGAGGCAAATAGATCTATGTCTGGGCTCCCCCATTTGCTTGTCAACATGTTGAAAATCCGTGGTTCCAGTCTCCACTCGTGTGGGTCCATGAGATTTCTGCTTAGTCCATCTGCCAGTGTATTTCATTTAACTGGCAGGAATTGAGCTTGTAAGTGCACTTGGTAGCTCAAGGCCGTGTTCCAAAATGCCATGGCTAGTCTGCAGAGGCGGTAGGAATGTGTACTCCCCCTGCTTGTTTATGTACCACATAACCGTAGTGTTGTCCGACTTTACCATTAGTTGTCCTGGAAGAATGTAGTCCTTGAAGGCTGTCAGAGCATTCTGTACAGCTAACATTTCTTTTTGATTGCTATGTAGGTGCATTTGATTTGGGTTCCATTTGCCCTGAATGCACTTCCCTGCCAGGTGAGCCCCCATACATAGTCTGATGCGTCTGTAGTTAGGGTTTAGGTGGCAGGGGGTAGTGTGAATGGCAGTCCCTTGTTTTGGTGGTAGGCCTCTGCCCACCATAGGAACTCCAGGTGTAGGCAAGGTATGATAGGAATCATTGTTTCCAGGCTGTAACAATGATGACTACATAGACTTTTTAAGTACCACTGAAGTTTCCTCACATGTAGTCTTGCATATGGAATTAGAAGAATGCAGGAGGCCATGAACCTCAAGGCTTGCAGTATTTGTCTTGCAGATAGCAGGGTTTCTGTGGTC
Source organism: Protopterus annectens (assembly GCF_019279795.1). Lineage (NCBI taxonomy): Eukaryota > Metazoa > Chordata > Ceratodontiformes > Protopteridae > Protopterus > Protopterus annectens. The sequence goes on from NC_056745.1 coordinate 1,176,463,716, forward strand.
ACTTGTTTGAAGAAAGTTACCAAATGAATTTGCTTTTCTGGCGTGAGCTAAGCCATCTGGGCAGTTGTATTCAAGCTTGCACCCAGGAATGTAATCTGTTGAGAGGGTACCAGTTGTGATTTCTTTTCATTTATGGTGTACCCTAGACAAGTTAGAACCCTTTTTACAAACGCCAGATGATTTAGAAGTATGGCCTGGTTTTCTGCCTGAATTAGACAATCGTCCAGGTATGGATATATTTGAATATTTCTTTGCCTGCAAAATGCGATTACTGGAGCCAGGCACTTTGTGAATACCCTGGGCACAGTAGACAAGCCAAAGGGCAGTGCACAGAACTGATAATGCAAGTAGCATGCTTTGAAGCGTAGGTATCTTCTGCAAGATTCCCCGATTGGGACATGCAGGTAAGCTTCTTTTAAATCTAGAATTGCAAACCAGGCATCTTTGCCTAGAATAGGAAGTAACTGGTGAAGAGTCAGCATCTTGAATTTTGGAATGTCCAGAAAGGTGTTTAGAGTAAACACCATGATTTGTCTTTTCTGGGTACCAGGAAAAGCCTGGAATAGAAACCCTGTCCCTTTTCCTCTTCTGTTACTGGCTGAATAGCCCTCATGTTTAAGAGGGAAAATACTTGTTTCTGAGCCTCTGCCCACTGATTTGGGGGCAGGTCTGGCCACCCGTTTGGTGTTGGCAACGTGTGGAAATGAAATCTGTATCCATGGGACACTATATTTAAAGGAAAGTCATTGAGACTGTTTACCATAGGGGGGTGTCTTGTTATTTCCACATTTGGAAGTGGAGGCCTCCCATTGCTTAGGTCTGAGAGTCCCTTGGGACTGAAATCTGGTGCTTTTGGTATGTGTGGATTTTGCTTGAGAGGATCTGGAAGGAGCTGGAAAGGACCAATTCTTAGTATGCTAGTGCCTACAGAATCTTGGAGGTTGCACTTGTAAGAAATCTTTTACAGTTTGCATAGATTTAGCTTTATCTTCCATCTTTTTTAAAACTTCTTCAGCCTTATTGCCAAACAGGTGGTCCTGATTCAAAGGAGCATCCAACAATTTTGCTTTAACATGATCAGGCAGAGATTGCTCCTTAAGCCAAGCATGCCTTCTAAGCACAGACCCAGTAACAGCAGCCCTGCAAGAGGCCTCTAAAGAATCAAAACCACATTGCAAAGTATGTTTGCCAACTTGTTAAGCAGAATGCAATAAATCCTGTAAATCTTTATTTTCCACACAGTCAGAAATCAACATCATTTTCTGTTTAAGCACTCCAATAATATGCTGTTGATATTTTAACATATGAAATTGGCAGTTTAAAGCCCTGATTGCCAAGGTTGCAGAAGTATAAACCTTTTTATCCCATCTATCCAGCGCCCTGGAGTCTCTATCAGAAGGGGTAGGATTAGTAGCAGTAGAAGCCTTAATGCCCTTAGGACCTTGAGAAATGTTTTCAGGATCTGCAACAGGATTTTTGAAAAGGAATTTGTGGGACTCGGGAACCCTGTAGTATCTGTCAGGTTTACAAGGAGCTGGAGGCAGGGAATCAGCGGCCATACTGGATTCCGAAAACACATCAACAATGTCTAGTACAGGAGGTATAGCCAAAGGCCTATGCTGAGGTAAAAGAAGAAAATCCCTAAGCCTCTTTTTTGAATCAGAGAATTCCTGACTTTCCCAGTGGAAATGCTCCCTTAAGGTATGTAAAGTTTCACCAAAAGAGAAATCCTCAGTGGGGGGGGGGAGCTGGAAATGCACCCTTAAGGTATGTAAAGTTTCACCAAAAGAGAAATCCTCAGGGGGGGGAGCAGAGGAAATGGAATCCTTTGCATCAGACTCCTCATAAGTAGGTATGGACAAATCCAGGTCATTTGAATAGTCAGAAGAAACAAGAGTCCTGATCAGAAGATTCATAGTCAAGCTTAGGCCTAGACCTCTTAGAAGGGGGAGGTTGACTACCCCTGATTAGAGTAATTAGATCTTCAGCCATTTTGATCATTTGTTTTTAGGTATAGGGGCCTGAACATGTGGCCTGGGCATCGTTTTTTCCGACATAGATCGAGATTTAGGCCTTAGTATTGAAGGTGGAGTTGGTGTGATATGCAAGTCTGTAGGCCTGAATACACCCTCAGAAGCCGTTGCCTGCACAGCGGCTCTGGACCCATCCAAGGTAGAGACATCCGTGCGTTCCATAGCTGAAGTATCTCTCGGCATACCGGACTCTGAATGGGTCTCAGTAGAGGCCTGCGAGTCAGAAGTAGCGGGTATCAGGGGCTGCGAAAGCATCTCACTGAGTACCGGCGAACTGGCGACTGGCTTAGGAGAAGCATGGTCGACAGTTTTGGACGTCAACGGCCTGTCTCTACCATTATCTTTGCGTTTTTTCAAAATTCCAGTAGTCGGATGGCTAACCGACGTAATTTCTGGATAATTAAACCGAGAGCCGAAATATTTAGAGGCAAAAATGTACCGACGACGGATAGTGCACTGATTAAATAAAGCACAAAACTGACAGCAAGGTACGTCGTGGTCAGGACCTAGGCAAGGAATACAGTACAGATGAAAATCTTTATGAAGTATTTGCTTTCCACAAGTAATGCAATTATTAACTTTTACTGACATCGGTAAGGAGCAAGAAAAAGTTTCCCCAATGGGGTACTTAGCTTTTAAGTTGAAGATTTCGGTTCTGAAACCCGAAAACGAAAATTTCAGGAGTCGTCCAACTGGCACTTGTGAACTGCTTCTGCTTCGGGCACCGCACGGCAAGAAAGACTGAGGTAATGACATCGGCTGCATGTTTTATACCCCTGATGATCTGACGTCATGGAAGAAGGGACAGCAACCGAAGCAGGACCCAAGACTTTGTTAATCAGGCCGACTGAGGGCAACCTGCCAGCAGATTACCCAAATGAAATGACTGCAACAGTGAAACACGAAGATCATTATTTAATTACTGCAGGACAGTGAGATAGGACAATGTAAAAATTTTAATACACAACAGTTAAGGGAAAAAGGATAAATGGTTCACTCAAAAAAGAAGTAGATCCAAAAACAAGTAAGAGTGTATCAAAACAAAATGGCAGTCTAAAACCAAGTTTAAAAAGCTTGTTTCAGCTACATATTGTACTTATTTTACTGCCTGCACTTTAACAAAGTCGTTTTTGTGTTTAAATTACCTGTTTAACTGTTGTAGGCTACATACTCAAGTGTGATAGTCATTTCTGTGCATTTATTTTCTGGAAAAAAAAAAAAAAAAGATACTTGTTTTTCCACCTTTCTAAGCTAGTATAGTCCAGTTTTCAGGTTAGTGCTGAATTCAGGGCTATGTTACAAGTTACCTTACTTGGCTAGAAGGAAATTTCTCTGTTCACTGTGAGAGAGGGAGCTTTGAGCATCCTATATGTCCCTGGAGGATTGGTTTCAGCCCAGAAATTAATCGTTTATTGGCCATTTTGTGCTAATTTCTATCTCTTTCATTTCCCTGCTATAAAACCTGCATTTGTGCGGATTTGCACGCCGGGCAGCACTGGTTAGCTAGGGTATAACTATTCCTGGCTCCCCAAAGTCTACTCTTCAAATTGTTCCCTTGGAACTTGACAAAACTTTCAACTTAAGCACTCAAACCATTCACTTCTCATCCCAGCACTTGCTCAACACTCATAGCAAGCACTAATAAACCTTAGCACTAGATCCCCCCTATACTGTAGAGAAGGACAAGGCTCTCTATTCGACCTTACCAGCCAATCAGTAAAACAGTTCACTGTACCTATCCAGGCATGTCCAAAGAGCAGTTTCAGGTGTACTCTCTGGTCCAACTGGTGAATCTTGGCATTTTGAGGCAATGTTACAATTGCCTCATGTACACAGACAACCCTTTCCTCCTACCACCAAACACGAATACATGCGAGAGATGCAATTATACAGCCAAACTGGAGGCTATGCTCTCTCAACTCAAGACTGGACCAGGCAGTCAAGAGGAGAAGGGAATTACTTGCATCACACCACCAGTCTCACATAGACCTACGAAACCAGCACCGACAAAAAAAACACACATAAATACATGAAAACAAACTCGGAGGCTCTAAATAAAAATCTGCAAAAGCAACAGAGACCTCCAAGCAACCCCCCCCCCAAAACAAACCATGAACACATACTTCACAAAACCAGTGTGCCACGCAATCACAGCCCTTAAGGCAAAATAACATACCCAACACACTAGTAATAGGTGGCTCTATAGTCAGGCACACTGATGTCCCACTCACTAGGCTGAACAAGGAGAAGGGTACTGTTAGCTGCCTGTTGGGTGCAAGGATCCGCCACATAACACAAGCACTCAGGTCACTCCAGAACAAGTACAAATACGACTCTGTCCTTGTCCATGTTGGTGTGAATGACCTGAACAGTACATCCCTGGATTACATGAAGAGACACATGGAGGATCTCTCTGATCACGTAGCCCAGGCCGGTATGACCCTGACCCTGAGTAGCATCCTGCCCTCACCAAGAATGATACCATGGTATAGAGAAAAAAAAAATATCAATTTCAACAATTGGCTAAGCTTCTGGTGTCATTCAAAAGAAATCCAGTGTCGGTCAGCCTGGGATGACATGCTCGACAAGCCACGCTGCTTTGCTAGAGATGGCTTGCACCTGTCACTCTTAGGCTTTTGAATACTGGGCAAGGCTCTTGCCACCCCCATAGTGCCTTTTTTAGGCAAAGCTCAAAAGACAAACCCAATGCCATAAATAGCGCAAGTAACAAAAAACTGAGGGTAATGCTACTCAATGCCAGAAGTCTAAACCTCAAAATGCACGCACTCGAAGCACTCCTCAATATGGAGAAAATAGATATATGTGCAGTAACAGAAACCTGGTTTAAAGCTCCAGAGAGCACCCCAGCATTACCAGACTACAACTCATACCATACATTTCGGCCACAAAACCCGGACTGAAACACAAAAGGCGGGGGGGGGGGTGTTTCCATATTCATCAAGGATGCCCACACCTCCAGGTTAGTGACACAGCACAATGCTTCAGAGATCATCCACGTGTAACTAACAATGGGCAAAACTGCTATTCAAATTATACCTTGCTACAGATCACCCACCATGTCCCAGGACTCTCCACTCCTCATTCCTGGAAGCAATGGGAAACAAAGGTCCTATCAAACACCCTGATATTGGGTTATTTCAATTACCCAAACATTAACTGGGAGAACTACTCAAGTACAAACTCTCTTGCCCAACATTTCCTAGAATAGAATTTATAAACTCAAATGCCCTGGATCAACTGGTCAACACCCCCACCAGAGGTGACAACATATTGGATCTCGTCATCACCAACATGGGCGACCGGTGTTCCACACCGGAGGTCATCCCCTCGCAGGTTAGATCTGACCATAAACTAATCACTCTGGATATCCACATTCCGCCACCACCCCCAGTCAAAGAAACCACCGTGAAAAACTTTTCAAAAGCAAACTTCACGTTACTTAAGACAGAAGTGGGAAGTTTCAAAGCCCCCATGCTGAAGGATAACATCCAAGCTGCAAAATCCTTTACTAATGCACTCTACGGGCACCTACAAGAATGCATGGATCGTGCTATCCCAAGCAAAACCAAGACTCACTCCTCCAAGAAAAGGAAGCCACTCTGGTGGACCCCTGCCATAAACAAGCTACACAATAGGAGGAGGAAACTAGTACAGAAGAGAGTAAAATCCCAAGAAGGGAAGGCATCCCTGATCAGTATCAGCAAGAAACTACATTCCTTCATTAAATCATCCAAGGCTAGCTTCGAAAGAAAAATTGCCATGGACTCCAAAGATAACTACAAAGCATTCTTTAGTTATGTCAAGAATCTAACTGGCAATTCTCAGATCTACTCAGAGTTAGTGCAGAATGGCACAAAATACACTGAACCGACCGATAGAGCCAATATCCTGACAGACAGGTTAAGTGCAAACTTCACCCCCCTCTCACCCCTAAAAGGGCCCATAACTATACCAGAAGAATGTAGTGACCCTGAAATCACAGATACTCAGGTTAAAACAGCCCTCTCCAAAGCCAAAAACACAGCATCAATGGGACCAGACGGTGTCCCAGGCTGTATCCTACACGAGCTCAAAGATGAACTAACCCCTCACCTAAACACACTATTTAAACTCAGCCTCTCCACAGGCTACATGCCCACAGAGTGGCACACAGCAACGGTTATTCTGCTCCAGAAAGGTGGAGCCACAACAGACCCCGGGAACTATCACCCTATAAGCCTGACTAGCTTGGTCTGCAAAGCTATGGAGTGCATCATCATGGATCTCATTAACAGAGACATTGGGAACCTCCAAACACTGGACCCTACCCAGTTCGGCATTGTTAAGGGCAGATCATGCCTCCTAAACCTGGTGGACTTCTTTGAGACAGTTACCAAGGCTATAGAAGAGGGAAAGGTGGTCCACACGGCCTACCTAGACCTCGCAAAGGCCTTCAACACCATTCCCCATTCAGGTATTATAGACACGCTCACCAGCCTGAACATAAACTCCTACGTCATGAGATGGGTTGCCAACTGGTTCATGGACAGAACTCACATGGTAAGAGTTGCGGGAGCTAGGTCTGACTCTAAACCGGTTACAAGTGGCATTCCCCAGGGCTCAGTCCTAGGACCCCTCCTGTTCGGCATATACTTCTCAGAGGTACAGGCAAGCGCAAAAGGACTATGGCTGACTAAGTTTGCAGATGACTGCAAACTAAGGGCTATAATTGACTCTCCGGCTGACACAGACATCCTCCAAAAGGGTCTCACTGAGACGGATACCTGGTGTCAAAACCATAGCCTCAAGCTAAATGCCAAAAAGTGCATAGTCCTCCCCTTTGGAAAAAACAAATTACCCACAAACTACCACATAGGTGGTAGCCCCCTAAATACGGAAGACGTAATAAGGGATGTGGGCACCCAAGTAGATAGTAACCTCTCCTTTGATAACCACATTGCCAAATTGGTTAGAAAATCCTTCTATGTGGCTCACCTAATCACAAAAGGGTTTGCATCCAGATCGAAAGAGGTCATTGGGCCCCTCTACGCATCACTCATCAGACCCATCATAGAGTGCAACGCCCAATTTGGGATGTACCTTACAAGACACCTGCAACAACTGGAAAGACCACAGAAGTACCTCACCAAGAGGATCACTGGACTCAAGCAGATGCCCTATGCAGCTCGACTGAAGAAACTCCAGCTGTACTTGGTTGTATACCGCCTACTCAGAGGTGATCTCTGCCTGACATACAAGGCCATGTCCAACCCAGAATTATTGGACATGCTCCCCCAAAAGAAAACCATACCCCCTCAAGCCACACTCTCTAGGGATCTAAACCTCACAACAGCAATAAATAGGACGTGCTGGAGGGATAGATTCCCGTCCCAGAGACTACCCATGCTCTGGAACAAGATTCCAATCTACATTAGGCAGAGCTCCTCACTAACCCTCTTCAAGAGAAACCTTGACGAGTGGATGGGAAACAGAAAGTTTACCCCGGGGATGATTTCAATGGCTCTGCCGGACAGAGGCACAGGAACTCATCTAAGGGGGTGGCGAAAGCCAACACATTCTGGCTAGGCTTATAAATGCCTTCGGACAGATAGCCTAGTACCTACCTATAACCTATGAACCTATGAAATGGAGTTAAAATCTGGAAATTTAATAATACATAAGCGCTTCCGCAGTAGTCAAAATACTCCTTCTTCAGACACGTCACATTGGTATGGACAGATTCATGTTCCTGACATAAATGTTGGGCACAAATTACTGGAACAGTAGTTAAGAACATTTGCATGTACGAGTGGAGGCTGCTGTGTGTGACTACTGTTCATATCAGATGCTGCCTTACCAAATACTTCACAATGGAAACTCCATTACAGTCCCCTGCAGCTCTATGAAGTGCTGATGACTTGATCAACAGAAATTACAGTGGCCTGCTAGAGTCATGGAATATTTCTGGCTAATTACTTGACAAGAATATAAAGGACAAGAAATCAGATACATGGTAATGACATGTAGATGTTGGCTAAGGTGGAATGTCCTGAGGTTTCTCAGGGAACATGCACCTCACTTTTGTGACTCAGTACAAATTCAATACCAACTGTATATAATCTCTGCAATACAATCAGTTAATTTATTTTGTTTTCCTGGATTTTAATACTTCAACTTTCTCTCATGCCCGACCCATTACAATTGTTTGCCACGTTTACGCCAAGACTGTGTTTTATAATATTAGGTGCGTGTGCGTTTGTGTGTGCATATAAACAGCTCACGGGCGATGAAAAGCAAATGCAAGATCATATGATCAGGTTAATGTAGGAGTATGTCTGTGAACCCTGCAATAGATTTGGCACATCATGGAGAGGGACTGAAGGAAGGGAAAACAAAAATTAAAAAAAATAACATTTTTAGAGGTTTGTCGCTATTACTAGGTTATTTATCTGTCAGGATCTTAAAAGAGTGATATGAACCTCAGGCAGGGATGGAATGGGAAAAAAACTGCTGAACTAATAACAAATGAGGAATTTGAACAAACTTGCTTAGCTCTGATATATGCCATCAAATCTAGAAGATTCAGAACTTTTGTTTTGAAGTGCCTACCCAGGTATTTTTATACATCATACAAGCAAGACAATGTCCATTATCCTGTTGAAGATGTAATAAGAAGTTCCAGCCACCTAGGAGCACATTTTTTTTGGAGAAAGTAGACAGCCACAATAGTATAAACTAAGATTATTCAGGTTAGTAAAGAAGATTGGGATATAGTGACCGAGACAGACACGCACACACTCGCACATTACTTGGGGGTGTGTACATAACAATTTTGGAATGCAGTATTTAAAAAAAAATAACATGTCTTTTAAAAGCTAGGCAGAAAATGCATCGGAGTATATCTAGATCTTCAGTGCTTCTAAGAGCCTGACAGTCCCCACACTACCAGCTGTATAAAGGGACTATGAAATAAGTCTAGTAAGTGCTCAGTTTCTTCAACTATGCCCCAAACTATATCTAGTGTAAAACTAGTCATGCTCGGTCAGAGGTGAGCAGGAAGTGGACAGTATGGCACTTATTTTTCACCTTCCTCACAACCAGACCTCAAGAGTTTTGCACAGAAAGCCAGTCTTGCCTACTTTAAGACAGTGTACTATCTAGGAGAGCAGTACAATGGAATACATTTCGGTGATTAAAATGTTTTTATTTTCCTCACAATTAAACATCAAACATGTATACGGGTGCCTAGTTTTTGGGGATTAGGGGCAAGGAAGTAATACGGGTCTACTTTATAAACTCAGAAATATCTAAACACAAAATAACGATAAAATCTAACATCCAAAGATCACTGTTTTTTGCAGGGGGAAAGCCCCCAGCAACCTGTACCCCTCACACCCCCTGCTAATTACAGATGCCAACTCGAGCACAATAGTGGGAAAAGGACAAAAACCCTTCCCTAGTAAAACTTCAATTTTGTCAATACCTTATGTTAGATTTATGAGAAGACCTAGTCTGACATCACAGGTGCAACATGTGTATCCATATCGTGACTGTTTTTTGGGAGAGAGTGAGGAGGAATACTGTCTATCTATATAATATACATTATATATATATATATATATATATATATATATATATATATGTGTGTGTGTGTGTGTGTGTGTGTGTGTCTTTGTGCATGGGGGGTGCAGGGGGGGCTTGCCCCCCCCTGCAGAAACATAGTAGAAAGTGTGTTTGTTAGTTAGGTGTTGTTATAGGTGGAAATTATGTTATTTACATATGTATTGTAGTTTTCAATGTCATGAAACACACTTTCAACGTTCTGAGTTTTCAATGTTCTGGGAATTAGTATTAGGGAAAATGTATTCATAGACAGCTCATGCACCACCTAATCCAAAATCGCCTTATGGCAGACACTCAGCATGGCTTCCGTCCTCATCACAGCACTACTTCAGCCCTCCTAGCCTTTACTAACACCATAAACCATAAACGCAACAATAATTATAGATCCTCAGCCCTCTTTTTGGATCTTTCCAAGGCATTTGATATGGTTGATCACCAACTTTTAATCCACACCCTGAAAACATTCTGGCTAGATGCTGGAGCCCTCCAATGGTTTCAATCCTACCTGAATGGTCGACAGCAGGCTGTTCTCTGGCAGAACAAACTCTCTAACCTTCTACCTAACACCCTTGGAGTACCACAAGGCTCTATACTAGGGCCCTTGCTGTTCTCCATCTTCATTAACGACCTTTATACTGTCATCCCAAAAGTCAGCTGTATCCAATATGCTGATGACTCTACTCTGATTTGCTCAGCCACATCTCCAGTAGAGTTATGGTCAGCTACCCAGACCACATTTAATACAGTAGAAAACTGGCTTTCTGAACATCGTCTGATCCTAAATCCCAAAAAAACTAAAATGCTGTTATTTTCACCATCACGTAGGTCTACCGCTTTCACCTTTACCATAAAATCAAATGATGGCACAATAATCTCCCCTGACCCATCTACAAAACTATTAGGTGTCATCATACACAATAATCTAAAATTTGATATTCATGTTAACCAAACTATCAAAACCATCAATAAAAAACTAGGGTCACTTTACAGAATAAAAGCCTTCCTAACCCCTCCACCTAAAATTGCCATAGCTCGCTCTCACCTTCTTTCAACCCTTCTGTATGCATCCCCTCTACTCTCGAATTTAAACAAGACTGTCCTTAAACTCTCAATTTGCTACAACCACATTGCCAGGTTTGCCACTGGGCTGCCTTTTAGGACACATCATTGCATCAATCTAAATTGAACTACCCAGCCTAATCCAGTATAACCAACTGATTATGGCCTATAAAATCCTCTATAATCCGGACAATACTCCTGCACTTAAAAATATTATCACCCCCTATAACAATCCTAGACCGCTTCGATCCTCTAACAAACTACTAATTCAGACTAGCAAAATTAATAACACAGCTCTCTTTGCAAACTCTGTAAATAGAACCTGGAACTCTCTTCCAGTTGATATTACCTTACTTTCCACCTTAGGTCAATTTAAAACTAGACTCAAACAACATTTGTCACTTAAATGGCTATGTCAATGTATCAAGCCTGGCTAACTCTCTCTAGAATGGGTAAAAATCTGTTAACCAGTTTACTGTGTAATTTAATTTAATCCTGACTTGTGCTCAGGATTAACTGTAACCTGTGGAACTTGTTTAACTTGCTTACTTATGTAATCTCTGTAAATAGTCTGTTTATAATATGTAATGCTGGTATTATGTAATGCTGTATCTGCTTACCCTTGGAGCTTTTCTCCCCGGGCCTCCGCTGAAAATGGACATGCATCCAGTTGGACTATCCTGGTCAACAAATGTAAAATAAATAAATAAACAAAAAAATTCGATGTTTTGGTCTCAATGTTATGATATTCAACGTTATGAAATTTCAATGTTATGAAGTAGACCCATATATATATATATATATATATATATATATATATATATATATATATATATATATATATATATATATAGGTCTACATTGTTTGACAGAAAACACGTTTCACTAAAACTTATTTCGCTGAAGTCTCATTTCACTGAAAATGAATTGCCTAAGCACAATTCACTGAAAGTTCAATTCACTGAAACTCATTTAGTCTAAAAAGGTATATGCTCTGCTCCCCACTGTAGTGCGATCCTGGAGTTAGTATATATAGTAAGGGGGGGCCACAGCCCCCCCACATAGTTTGGGTATATATTATCTTCGGGAAAGAGTTATTCATTTGACTTGTAAGTATCCATTTCTATGGTTTACAACATTTAAAATAGGTGGGGGGCTACGCCACCCCACACCCCCCTTACTATATATACCAACTCCAGGATCGCACTACAGTGGGGAACAGGGCATAGACCTTTTGAGACAAAATGAGTTTCAGTCAAAAGAGTTTTCAGTGAATTCAGCTTTCAGTGAATTGTGCTCAGGCAATTCATTTTCAGTGAAATGAGACTTTGACGAAATGAGTTTCTGTGAAATGTGTTTTCTATCAAGGCAAGCCCATATATATATATATATATATATATATATATATATATATATATATATACACATACATACACACACACACACACACACACACACACACACACACACACACACACACACACATATATACATACATACATACATACATGTGTATGGGTCCATGTCAAAACATCAGAGTACCACAATATCGAATCCCGTTTCATTGAGATGACTTAGCTGAATCTTCAGTACATCGAACTCCCAGAACAGTGAACACCACCCCAGGAAAGTAACCACTTGGCCACCATGGTGAATCTTGCCATTTCTCCACTGTACTGCAATCTCTGAGGTGGTATATTTACAAACTCGCACACAAAAAAAAAATGAATAAAACACCTAGAGTCTACCAAGTAAAAACAAAAATCCTTTACTGGTGTATCCTAGTACTTTTTTTTGTGTGAGTTGGTATATTTAGTTAGTGGGGGGGGGGCAGAGCCTCCCCACATCAGGGGGTGTGGAGGGCGAAGCTCCCCACTTGGTGGGTTTTGTTGTTTTGATGTTTGTTTTTTTGTCTTGGTGGTTGAGTGGTTGTTTACCTGGGGTTAGTTTTCATTGTTCTGGGAGTTCGATATAATGAAGATATGGTGAAGTCATCTAGAAGTCAGACTCGATGTTTTGAAATGGATCCATATGATCGAATCGAAACTCATTTGGTCGACAAGCATGTTATGTGCCCCCCACACACCCCCTAACTATATATATCAACTCCAGGGTCGCACAATACTGGGGAGGGGGGCAAATCTGCCTGTCAACCAAATGAACTGTCGACCAAATGAGTTTCAATCATATGGCCTGTCGACCATCTCAGGTAGACCCATATATATATATATATATATATATATATATATATATATATATATACATACATGCACACACACATATATAATGTGTGTGTGTGTGTGAGAGTATGCGCAAATATGCGACCGTGAGAGTGCACAACTGC